>NC_089800.1:66775763-67075763 GCF_029633855.1 Hoplias malabaricus
ATTATTGTGTAATGTGGCTGCTCACCCAGGGGTGGATTTGAACCCCAAACCCTTGGTTTGGGAGACTAGAATAAACAGGGTGAGCTACCAAAAGATTTCTGGAGAGACAGGACTTAAGTGTAAAGACACACAACAACCCCTCTGAATGTAATAGTGTGCCAGAAAGAATGACACATAAGTGAGGAAAACTGATCAGCTCAAAAATACTGAGCAAAATGGAAAACAAAGGCAAGAAAGAGTTTCCCAAAACAAAACAGTCACTGGCAAAATAATAGGAGGAGAAAAAGACACTTATTTTAATTTCTATTTATTTATTTATACCAAAAATGGGAAAAGGGAAATCAGAGAAACCCTCAGAGGTAAACTCAAAGGGAAAGTTATAGTGGAGAACTAAAAGATGGAGAGAAAGGGAGACCCAGGGGGGAAAAAAAAACTCAAGGGGATTTACCAAATTACTGGCCAGGCTTTTGTAGCATTCTGATAAGAGAAACCCAATACCAAGCATTGCAGTGAGGGTTGGTTTCCCTTAAATAGGGGTGGCCCAGGTGGAACTAATTGCCTCAAATTAAGGAATAGCGTCTCTATGTCTCCCTCTAGTGCCTTGGGGTGGCTTAGCTGACAGCCTTGCCTCAGCCCCTGGCAGGCCTCTTACAATTAGCATATCAATGTGTAGTTCATTTACCCTATATGACCAAATCTTTGCTCTACATAATGTAAAATCAGTATAAAATGAATGAATGAGGGTGGTATAGGTTAGTTGATCGGGGTTCAACAGCTACCTCATTCAGGAATAGCATTCTATATCAACAAAAGTCCCTAGGAGCAAGCCCTAATGTTGTATTAGCCTATATCTGTAATACAATTAAACTGTTTAGTTGTTGTAGATGAGAATGTCTGCCAAATGACATAAAGGCAAAAGCTAATTACAGTGCCTTGCGAAAGTATTCTGCCCCTTGAACTTTTCATTCTTTTGCCACATTTCAGGCTTCAAACATAAAGATATAATTTTTTTATTTTTTGTGAAGAATTAACAACAAGTGGGACACAATCGTGAAGTGGAATGAAATTTATTGGATGTGTCAAACTTTTTTAACAAATAAAAAAATGAAAAGTGGGGCATGCAATATTATTTGGCACCTTTACTTTCAGTGCAGCAGACTCACTCCAGAAGTTCAGTGAGAATCTCTGAATGATCCAATGTTTCCCAAATGACTGATGATGATAAATAGAATCCACCTGTGTGTAATCAAGTCTCCGTATAAATGCACCTGCCCTGTGATAGTCTTAGGGTTCTGGTCAAAGTGCAGAGAGCATCATGAAGACCAAGGGACACACCAGGCAGGTCAGAGATACTGTTGTGGAGAAGTTTAAAGTCGGATTTGGCTACAAAAAGCTTTCCCAAGCATTAAACATCCCAAGGAGCACTGTGCAAGCAATCATATTGAAATGGAAGGAGTATTAGACCACTGCAAATCTACCAAGCCCCTGGCTGTCCCTCTAAACTTTCATCTTTAACAAGGATAAGACTGATCAGAGATGCAGCCAAGAGGCCCATGATCACTCTGGCTGAACTGCAGAGATCTACAGCTGAAGAGTCTGTCCATAGGACAACAATCAGTTGTACACTGCACAAATCTGGCCTTTATGGAAGAGTGGCAAGAAGAAAGCCATTTCTCAAAGATGGCCATAAGTCTCATTTAAAGTTTGCCGCAAGCCACCTGGGAGACACACCAAACATGTGGAAGAAGGTGCTCTGGTCAGATGAAACCAAAATCGAACTGTTTGGCCACAATGCAAAGTGATATGTTTGGCATAAAAGCAACACACCTCATCCCTCTGAACACACCATCCCCACTGTCAAACATGGTGGTGGCAGCATCATGGTTTGGGCCTGCTTTTCGTCAGCAGGGACAGGGAAGATGGTCAAAATTGATGGGAAGATGGATGGGGGCCAAATACAGGACCATCCTGGAAGAAAACCTGTTGGAGTCTTCAAGAGACCTGAGACTGGGATGGAGATTTATCTTCCAACAAGACAATGATCCAAAACATAAAGCCAAATCTACAATGGAATGGTTCACAAATAAACGTATCCAGGTGTTGGAATGGCCAAGTCAAAGTCCAGACCTGAATCCAATCGAGAATCTGTAGAAAGAGCTGAAGACTGCTGTTCACAAACGCTCTCCATCCAACCTCATTGAGCTCGAGCTGTTTAGCTGTTTTGCAAAAAGGAATGGGCAAGAATTCAGTCTATTGATGTGCAAAGCTGATAGACATACCCCAAGCAACTTGCAGCTGTAATTGCTGCAAAAGCTGGCGCTACAAAGTATTACCACAAGGGGGCCGAATAATATTGCACGCCCCACTTTTCAGTTTTTTTTGTTAAAGTTTGACACATCCAATAAATTGTCACGATTGTCTCAGTTGTTGTTGATTCTTCACCAAAAAAATTTTTTTTTTTTTGTTTGAAGCCTGAAATGTGGTGAAAGGTTGAAAAGTTCAAGGGGGCCGAATAATTTTACAAGGCACTGTAACTGTCAGCTTGTGAGCTGTATATATAACAGTGATGCTGTTTCAGGCGGAGATGGAGAGGCTGGTATACAGTGGTCGCTATGACAACCGGGAAGACTTCGCTGTGGTTGTGCAGCCCTTCTTCCAAAACTCTATAGTTCCAATGGGAGAGGTTAGCATTAAATGTTAATGCCACTTCACAATCAGCTGAAATACCAGCTAGTATATCTTTCCTTCTACACATACACTCATAATAACACCCTAGTCGGGTACCGAAGTGCATAAGATTGTGTTCCTTGTACAAAGTATTTTCAGTTATTGTCAGTTTGAAAATCAATTAAACATGTACTGTGAGAAAATAGCATTCAAACTTCTACACATGACTGTATGTACCTTGTAAGCATGGCCTTACATCTTCCTTTCAGGAGAAAAAGCCGGACCTGACCTACTTCTCAGTGGACTGCTTCCATTTCTCTGAACGTGGTCATTCTGAGATGGCTATCGCTTTGTGGAATAATATGGTGAGAGTGTAACACGTGCATACACACACACCGCACACAGGCACTAGGTCTATGAGCATTAATAAAAACAAGAATTAACTTCAAACAATGCAGAGGGGGAAATGTACTCATTATTCACCATAAAATGAGTTTTGAAAAGCATAAAACTAAATCTTAATGATCCAAAACAAAACCTTAATTAATGTCATGTCACATATTAATCTTATTTTATAAATGAATTGTTTTCCTTTGTGTCAGCTGGAGCCTGTGGGCAGTAAGAAGGTCTACAATAACTTCACCCATGACCGCAGCAAAATACGCTGCCCCACACAGGTAAATCTACAACCCTAATAAAAGTCCTAATAAGAAAAGAGAAGAAAAGAAAGCACTGTCCACTAGGTCGTGTTGCCATCTGAAGGGACTGATTCAGCTGTGTTAAAGCTGGAGCATAAAAAATAAAATGTAAACATCTGTTCTTTTTTTTCACTCCTTGCAAAAAATAGATGTTATTTATTGGTCCATATTATGTTATACTAAAAAAACATAATCCCTCCCTCTGTCCCTTGTTCAGAGTGTATTTTGTCTCCATCTTCAGGCACATCCCTTCATCTTTACGCTATTGAACAGTATGGACCCTCAACCGACCTCAGTTGTGTTGACCACCTCAAAGCCAGATGGCTCTCTGACCCCCAATGGAGTCTGGGGCTCTGTGCCATCGTGGGGGGCAGCTGTGCTGGCCGTGTGCAGTTTGTTGATCGGAATATCCGTCACTGCACTGGTCATACACTTCACCGAGCGGAAAAAGAGGCTCAGGAACCTGAAAGTCGAGTCATTGAAGATGAAACAGTCTAAGTTATGAGCATAACTTTACCACAAGCACAACTTTATATTTGAATTATCTAAGAAGCCTCTCAACAGCATCTTTATGTGCTGAATTTAACATAGTGGAGAACAAATTAAACTTAAAGGGATCATTTGTCTTACAGGGATTAAGCCTTTTAGTGGACTACACAGCAGTTTGAATGGTGACTTTCTATTGAAAGGAGGATATTGTCCAGGACTTATCTAAATCACTGCCTGGGAAACCAGCCCAACATGTGTCCTGTGCAAAGATTGTGACTTATTTTATACTTTATTTTCTCAATATGTAAAATTCAGGAAATATAATGTAAATGTGCTCAAATATTTGCAGAAAATATTTTTTTAAATATGTTAAATGTTGAACCCTGTAAAGAACATGTTCAGTTGTTTTCATGTATCTATGGATAAAATGCAATCATGGCATACTTTTTGCAGTACTGATTATTGTATGAGTTGGAATGAAATTGAATTTGTACCGAATATAAGACCATCATCTGAAATCATTTTTTAATTAAAGGAAGCTTTTGAAGTCAGTGTATCAGTTTGCATTTATTCACTTTGGACACTATTATTGTCAGAGAATATGATTCATATTATGTTCAGTTCTCTTTCTCTGTTGTTGCTGAATCTGTAACAAGACGACTAGAACAGACCAATTTTAATAACTGCATTGCAACGTATTGCCTACAGAGGGCAGTTCTACTCTAAATTTGGTTAGGCGTCATATTATTCCCCCTTTAGTGAGGTATTAACTTATACAGTATGTCATTTAATGAAAATAAGATGAGTTTAGGGGTTTTACTGATGGCCAGAAGACAGATTTTAACAAAAGTAAAAAAAGTGTAAAGCTGCATGATGGCGCAAAACAGTTTTGGTGTCACACAGCTCCAGGGTCATGGGGCGGTAAGTTCAAACACCATCTCGTGTCACTGTGAGGAGTTTGGTGTGTTCTCACCCTGTCTGTGTGGGTTTCCTAAGAGGGCTCCAGTTGCCTCCCACAGCCCAAAAACACAGGTTGGTGGTTGAATTAGCTATTCAGGTGTCAATGTGTGTGTGTGATGGTCTGACGCCACATCCAAGGTGTGTTTCTGCTCTGCGCCCAGTGATTCCAAGTAGGCTCCAGACCCACCACTAAACATGAAAAGACTGTTACAGCTGTTAGCCATCAAATCCTCACAGCAGTGTGTATCTGTGTCTAGTGCAATAGCCTGTATGAACGTTAAGACTTATACTGCAAACCCTCTGCTGTTCCCCTCATTTGTAGATGTGTTTCGATGAGCAGGTGGCGTCCGTAGACTTTAGGCCATGGACCGTTAGTGTTAAACCAGTTCAAACTGGCTGCGGAATGACGTCATCGCTGCCGCCCTCCAGCGGCCGTTGGAGAAAGCGACGCGGAGGGAGGCAGAAGTTGAGTGGTGAAGATGGCGGAGAGTGAGCTGAATGTGGATAGTCTCATTTCCCGGCTCCTGGAGGGTGAGCTACGCTTTTGTATCACTGTAATACAACCGTAACCGAACCGTGTGGCTGAGTGCTGTCGAACCGCTGACAAAATGGCAGCTTCTCTCAGTCTGCAATCATACGTTTCGTTTTGTGAGCGCCGCCTGACCGCTGACGTTATTCGCTTAGCTCCAGCGGCTAGTGTTTACAAACTTGCTTTTCTGACAGACTGGATCCTAAGGTTACTCCGAGATATAGATCGCTGCTGTTTAACAGAAAACAACCCTTTAATGGTGTTTTAATACTGAGTACTCAAACAGTGATATTCTTCGGTTATTGACATGGCAGCGTATGGTTTAATGTCCGTAAATGCTGATTAGAAACGCTGCTATTAACTGTTAGACCGATAACGTTTTAAAAAACGAGTTTGTTTTGGTCGTCAGCAAAAAGCGTAAAAACGAACGCTTATTGTTATTTTCTAAGGGCATTTAGTCTAAGGAATAAAAATGCGTTATTGTGCAAAAGTTAGAGGCCACCATTGATTTATTTGTATTTTCCATCAAACCATCAATCAAATACCTTTATTAATTTAAGTTTTCAAGGGTTTATCCAAAATCATATAATTATCTATATATCAATAATTCAGAGACCTCAACAACTAAATATAATTTATCACTATACACACTGTGTTCAGACTTTGCCTGTGTCCTGTATCTGTAATCTGCAGCCACACCTCCAAAGTTCAGTCTTAGAATTTGGTTGGTTGATATCCTTATTCTCATTATTCAAATTCTGGACTCACGAGCAACCTGATCAGTGTTCTGAGAACACCAGAAGCAACTTTTTGTCCTTTCTTGCCTTTTTTCCTTTTCTCATTATGAATTTCTTGACATCCGTTCATGTAACTGCCTTTTTATGTGAATTCTCTCTCAGTGTACTCAGGGAGAAGGGCAGGTCAGTCTGGCAAAGTGCCATCTAGTATTTGTGCTGACAGTTCATACCGTATGACACATAGACGAGATTGATTTTCTTTTTGTGTAGAATTTGCTGTGTAAATATATGTTAAACCTGCATTATGTTAATTTAATATTCATTCTTTTAAATGTTTCTTCACAAGCAAAGAGATAAAAATGTAATGAAACTGACCGTTCCCTTTAAATGAGTATCAGCCACAGTTCAGTTCAGCATGGAAAAAAAAAAACAGTCTTCCACTGGTTCACAGTTTGTGGGTTGGTAGGCTGTAGATGCCCAAATTAATGTGCACATGCATTGAATGTTGGTTTTTGCTGTAGACGTACAATAGCCAAATTCAGCAGTCCTCCCATTGTCATATTTATTAAAGATTATATGTAACTGAATAGTGCTGGGCTATGTGAGCGTGAATCAATATCACAATTAATTGTACATTTTACCATGATTACGATTAATGAACTATTATTTTGTTTGTGTATTTTTGACCCTCAGTTCAGTGACGAGGCTTGTACTGTAAATATGCTCCAGTATTAAATATGGGATATTTTTCTAATGTTGCCGGGAGCTTGTTCCTCTCGTTTTTTGAGCACTGTCGTCTTAAATATAGTCAAAACAGCACGTCCAAGCCACATGCTGTATTTTTCTTTTGTGCTAGCTGCTCTAGCTTGGTCGGCCTCTGCGTTTAGGTTGCTTCCATGTGGCGGATAGGGGCAGAATCATGTAAGTACAGCTTGGTAGTGTGGTTTTAAAGCCCCCCCCCCCCCATTCTCTCAGCTTACTGAGGGGAAAAAAAGCCTAAAACATACACAAAATAACACATTTAACCCCCTCATCTCTTCATTGACTGGTATGAGCTTGCTTTGAGATGTGCCTCACCATATTTTCTTGTTTTCCCTTTGGAAGCTGTGGCTTGAGAAAGCTCATCATCTGCTGCACATTTAGCTCTCACAAACTTGTCCATCTTTTGCTAGCAGTGCTCAAACGTGGGTAGTTAATTTGCCTTGCCCCTCACTTTGGGAACCACTGGTGCAGAGCATGATGTGAGCATATTGACTAGTCGCAGTTTGTCTTTGGAGTTGTTCTGTAAAATGTATATTCAAGCAAAAGTTGGTCAAAATATTGCTGAGCCATCTTTACCTTTATCACATCATTGACTCATTGCTGTATTTTGTATGTCAGGCCACCTCTAAAATCTATATTTGAAAACAGAAAAGCTTATCTTATGTTGTGTTGTCTTGTATTGTTACATTAGTCTGTTGACATTTTGCATTCTGGTGTCTAATACAGTCAAGTTTCCTTGGTGAGACTTTTGTACCAAGCTGTAAAATGTGAAATACGCATGTTTCTCACAGAGACCAAACTTAACATGGAGTCAGTTTCTGCTGCCATCTGTCTCTAACACTTTTCCAGCACTCCTGTAGAGCTCACTGTGGCTGCTTTCCCTCTGCTCCACCATCTGTGGCTCTATGTGACCCTGACACTCGTTCTCTCTCACTTATTCTTTTTCTGTTTATCTCTGCTTTTTCTGCTCTAGTGTCCATCTCTGTCTTATGTATTTTACACACACATATGTATAAACACAGCCAGTGTTCAGTGAGTGTAGAAACAAGGAGTTGGTTCTAAAGTTATGGCTGGGTGTGTAATATATTGTCACTGTCAAATGACAAACATGCATCTACAGAATATAACTTCACAGGAGAAGGAAAAAACTTTCTAAACTTTCGATGGAAATCAAGGGAAAAAAGATCTTATTCCATGTATTTCATTCATCATACCACATCAAGGATAGCTGTTGTCTTCAAATAATGTAGTAAACTAAAAATTGGACAATTTTTTTGTCACTCTCCAGTGATTCCAAATTGTTAATTTTTAGTTTACTACATCATATGAACACAGCAGCTGTACCTCACACTGTATGAACATTTCAGAATAAATGACGCATTGTTGAAAGTTAAGAAGGTTATTTTCCTTCTCCTTTAAAGTAGTTTTTTTTTTCCTCAAATGATGGTCATTATAATTTTTAAGTCATGAATCGTTAGAGTATAAATCAAATTTTATTGAACAAACCTCCAAATGATAAAAGCATTTAAAAAAAAAAAAAAAAAAACCTCAAAATGAACTGTTCCAAATTATTATGCACAGCCGAGTAAAGAACTACAAATGATAATTTCCTGAATTTGCACCAATAGGTGTTCACATTTACTAAAATCAAAAGCTATTTCAATCAAAAACATCTTAACAGGCCAAGTTACATGTTAACATAGGACCTGTTCTTTGATATGACCTTCACAATTCTTGCATCCACTGAACGTGTGAGTTTTTGGAGAGTGTCCACTTAAATTCTTTGCAGGATGTCAGAATAGGCTCCCAGAGCTGCTGTTTTGATGTGAACTGCATCCCACCCTCATAGAGCTTTTGTTTGAGGATACTCCAAAGGTTCTCAATAGGGTTGAGGTCAGGGGGCGATTGTGGCAGCACCATGAGTTTCTCACCTGTTATGCCCTTAGCAGCCAATGACACAGAGGTATTCTTTGCAGCATGCGATGGTGCATTGTCATGCATTAAGATGATTTTGCTAAGTAAGGCAAGCTTCTTATTTTTGTACCATGGAAGAAAGTGATCAGTCAGAAAGTCTGTATACTTTGCCAAGGTTATTTTCACACCACCTGGGACCCTAAAGGGGCCTATCAGCTCCCTCCCCACAATTCTGGCTCAAAACATGACTCCGCCACCTCCTTGTTGACACTGCAGCCTTGTTGGGATGTGGTGGCCATCCACCAACCATCCACTACTCCATCCTTCTGGACCATCCAGAGTTGCGCAGCATTCATCAATAAACAAGACTGGTTGAAAATTAGTCTTCATGTATATCTGGCCTCAGTGCAACGGTTTCTGCTTGTGAGCACTGGTTAGGGGTCGCCAAATTGTAGGTTTACGCACAACTGCAAGCCTCTGGAGGATCCTACACCTTGAGGTTCATAGGACTCCAGAGGCACCAGCAGCTTTAAATAACTATTTGCTGCTTTGTAATGGCATTTTAGCAGCTGCTCTCTTAATCTGATGAATTTGTCTGGCAGAAACCTTCCTCATTATGCCTTTATCTGCACGAACCTGTCTATGCCCTGAATCAGACACAAATCTCTTCACAGTATGATGATCATGCTTCAGTTTTCATGAAATATCTGTTTTCATGCCTTGTCCAAGATCTTTTCTCTTTCTCATATTGCTTGAAACCTGAGGCCTGCTTAATGATATGGAACATCCTTCTTAAGTATTTCTCCTTTAATTGGGCTCACCTGGGAAACTAATTATCACAGGTGTCTGAGACTAATTTCAGTGATCCAAAGAGCCCCGAGACACAATACCATCCACGAGGTTAATGGAAAAACAAAAAAATAAAATCTTTATGACACTTAAATCCAATCTGCATAATAATTTGGAACACAGTGTATATATTAAAATGGTGTATCTCCAAAAAATCAACTTTATTTAAACACACACACATAGAACACATGCCTTGTATCTACACCATTTTATTAAATCAACTCACTACACAAGAACACTTGATAGTTCAACAGTTACAGACTGTAGTCCATCTGCTGTTCTGCATACTTTCTTATCATAAGAAAATGGGATATATTTACTAGATAGATCTTTGCACAGGAAGTTTTCCAAAATTCTTTGGGACAGAGCATGCCATGTGAAGCACTTTTGTGCATGAGGGTCAAATGTATGTCACAATAATAATAATAGTGTGGACAGCCTAACAAAAAAAAATACAATTTGGTCAGAAAATTGGATATGGGCCTTCAGTACGATCAATGTCAACAATATGTATTATGAAAAAATATTATGAATAAGTTTATAATTACTTTGGTCATATTGACTAAGGGGCGGCACGGTGGCGCAGCAGGTAGTGTCACAGTCTCACAGCTCCAGGGGCCTGGAGGTTGTGGGTTCAATTCCCGCTCCGGGTGACTGTCTGTGAGGAGTTGGTGTGTTCTCCCCGTGTCCGCGTGGGTTTCCTCCAGGTGCTCCAGTTTCCCCCCACAGTCCAAAAACACACGTTGCTAGGTGGATTGGCGACTCAAGTGTGTGTGTTGCCCTGTGAAGGACTGGCGCCCCCTCCAGGGTGTATTCCAACCTTGCGCCCAATGATTCCAGGTAGGCTCTGTAGCCATCGCAACCCTGAACTGGATAAGCGGTTACAGATAATGAATGAATGAATATTGACTAAGGCTGAACTATTCAATTAATCAGAAAGTTTTTAAAATCAATTAGTATTTTAAGAAAATCTATTTTATGTAACTTAGCTTTTCTGCTGTTAGTTGTTCTCATAAAGTTTTGTGATTGAACTAAAAAAATACATCTCTCAACTCTATTCTCCACTTGGTGGTTCTAGTCTTTTGGCGCGACCACGACCACCAAAAATTGCTGTTACAAAAATAAGTTTTTGAAATGGAGTGAAATGCCCATCACTAATATTGAGCCTTACTTTTTCATCTTTTCTCAGATGTTCCTTATGTGATTTTTGATTATGTTTTCCTTTGGGTTCGTATGGGTGCTTGAAATCCTTGACAATGCTTGAATATTAATTTTACAATTTCGAAAAGTGCTGGAATTTTAGATAAAGTGCTTCAAAATGCTTGAAATTGTAACTGCATGTCTTTCACAGCAAATGGCTGAATCGTTCACTTATTAGATGGAAAAATAAAATAAGTCGCAGAGACTAAAATGGAAACTGCCCTGCATGGACTCGCTAGCGCCAATGCATGTGGTAAAGATCACTTGACTCGGCTCACCCAGAAGTGCCGACTCTTTGGGCTCATAAGGCTCTTCATTATACCACAAAGGATAAAATCACCATAACATTCTGGCCTGGTTCTTGGACGGGAGCCTGCTCCTATCGTTCGCCTAAAAGGCCTGGCTCAAATAGCATGTTTGTGACCAATACACTGACACTGCTAGCCCAGATATGACTATGATCTCCCAGTGTGTTTTCATGTGTGACCCGCCTCCTTGAAGACACCCCGAAGTCGGAGAGAACTCCGTTTTAATTATGGCTGCATAGAAAACTACAAATACAGAAAATGAATAAGACGAGGACAAAACCCACGAGTAGCTTTCTGCAAAATCTACAAAAAGCACCTGCAGTTTTTCACAATGGGGGAGTCTGCACTCTCGAGATTCAAAGATACATCGTAGTGGAATATTTTAGAGAACACATGAATGCTAATTTGTTTGCTTGCTGCTGAATTTGCAGGCTTAATGATGTGCACTGTGTGATATAATTGGGTAATGCTAGTTTTCATGCAATCTAGAAAATACTAGGAGAAAATATAAACATGCACGTTTAATCATTTCATGCACAAAAGCACAGGGCAAAAAAATAAATACTTTGACTAATTTTAGATGCAGGGAAGTCTTATACACAGGTGACACGTTTATACCAAAACTTTGATTTCGTTTTTAAACTTTTATTTTCTGCTATTACCAAATAGAGTTCAGAATTTTTATTATCCCTTTTATAAAAGTATATAAAAAGTGAAGTTATCATTTTGACTATGAATAAATCTGCAATTTACTGCAACTTTAAGGCTTGAAACCTTTCCTATTAGCGTAATTTTTATATATTTTAAAATGAAACATTTTTAAAAACGTTTAAATTAAGGTCATATAGAGTTAATCTCTCTCTCTCTCTGTGTGTGCGCTAATTACACTCTCCATCTCTAATTAGCTCAGTGCTCATGAGTCCTGACAGAGGCACAGCCTGCTATCATATTGAGCAAAAGACAATTAGGCTAATATGACTGCCTAGCCAAAATGAGATTAAATGAATCTGCAGTATTTTGCCTAGACCGTGTTTAAAAGTGCCCATCTTAGTTTAAATTATAAGGTTCAACCTTAGCAAACACAGGTCCTTGCAAGTTCTGCTCGATTCTGTACAGGCTGCCAGAGTCGGTTTGGAAAGCTGCATCAGACAGAAGTTATAGACTACTGCATGATATCATGTTCAACAGAGAGGAATCAGAGAATCCTTTATAGCAAATATAAAGAACAGTCAAGTCATTATACTGAAACGTTTTTATTGTTTTTCTGGGTAGTGTGTCTTGGCATTGATGTAATGTGCTGTAGCCCACTTTATGGCTGTGTGTGTGTGTGTGTGTGTGGATATAACCTAGTTTTATTAGTTCTCCTAAAATGATTATATTCCAAGGCTGTTCTTAATATCATGCCTTTAAGTCTTGATGAACAAATCATTAACGATAAAATGATTCTCTTATCTTGTCAGCAGTAATCTTTGCTTTGGCATTATGCAGTATTCATTAACTTACTGTATTTGTCCTATTTTGGCACTAGAAAACTGGCCTTTTATGGGAATTGTTCAGAAGTTATATCAGGTTTAAAAAAAAATGCAATTGAGAAGGTTTGTAAAAGATTATAAAATATTTTGATGCCAGAATGGAGATCTGTTATCACTCCAACATGTACAACTGTTTGTATTTATGTGTATATTTTATCTCATTTATTGAATGATGAAGCTAAATATAACTGGAAGTCTCTGGAACTACTGCAGGGAAGGAACACTTGGGCCTGTGTAACATACTAGACCATATTAAAAGCTATTTGGTAATCTCAAAATTAATCTTAAGGCTATATAGTTTGTGTTTTTATTAGCTTAGTAAATTCTAATGTAAATTCTAGCTCCTCGTGATCAACTGACTGCAAAGTCCAAAGGTTTCGTCTTGATTATTATATGCTTATATGAACATCCTGAATTGACCAGAGTGTGTCAATGATAAACTTTTAGATCCCCATTGCAGTAAAACAAAACAAAAATAAAAACTTAAAATAATGATTTCTGCGTTGTTTTATCTTGTTAGTACATAGTTATGTAGGATGTTTTTGGGGTTTTTTTTGTGCCGCAAGCCTGTCCAAATCACATCCAAAGTTGGTAAAGCTAGGAAAATACAGTATGACATTGATTGGCAGACATGGAACTGAGTTACGCAAGCCTGACTGACTCAGTTCTTAGCAGGTTGTTAGCATTTAATACTCCCTGTTGGATTGCTTAATAGTGCAGCGAGCAGTCAATATGTTGGAAGGGTTAGAAATTCCTACCTGTTGCGTTGATGCCCAGTAAACCTCAAAGTAGAGTCTCTTGCTGTAGGAAAAAAGTTGATTTAACATAAATTTATCTAGAGCTGGGCGATATGGCCAAAAATGTTATCAGATCAAATTTTATAGGTATTTCCAAAAATATAGATCGAATACACTGCTATATGCACATTACTCAAATTCACAAGGAAAGTTTTCACTGGAACAATAAAATTTTCTTACCACCAAAATTTAATGATATCTATGTCTTTCATTCATTCATTCATTGTCTGAAACGGCTTATCCAATTCAGGGTCACGGTGGGCGCGGAGCCTACCCGGAATCACTGGGCGCAAGGCGGGAGTACACCCTGGAGAGGGCGCCAGTCCTTCACAGGGCAACATTCACACACATTCATTCACACCTACGGACACCTTTGAGTCGCCAATCCACCTAATTTCATTCATTGTCTGTAACCGCTTATCCAACCTGATCTATGGCGTCGGTTTCAATTAAAAATTCGCCAGCAGAGAAAATAAATTTGTGTGAGGAAATATCACATCAGGCAACGAACAGTGCTCTTGCAAATGGGAAAACATTTCCCAGGAGGAAAATACACTTTGATTGAAAAAAAAAACCCACCTTGTACAAGGATAGTCAACTCACTCTTAGGTTCTCCCTGTGCACAAGGGAAAGTTTCTGTGCTTGTGTTTTGACTGGGGGTCTCCATACCAGACAAAATACACCCCAAAACACAGAGTGAACATATTTAATTTGTGTGTATGTATGTATGTATATATATATATATGTATGTATATATATATATATATATATATATATATATATATATATATATATATATATATATATATATATATATACACACACAAGCACTTGAATTAAACCTGTTGTAGTCTACGTTCTTAGGTTAATGCAGTCTTCTACATTCATTTACCGTTATAGCATGAGTATATGCGCCTCATAGCGTGTAGCTGACTGTGCTATCCGGGAATAGAAATAAAGGTTTATTGAGCTCCTTTACCCAAAGGTTATCATTAATCACGAAACTAATTGATATTGTTTTATCGCCCAGAATTTTATACTAACCCAGTTGTACTCAGTTAACTAAGATGTATGCAAAGTCAAGCAATTTTTTTTGTTAAATTTACAAATAAAGATTAATATCACATAAATGCTTGTTATTGCCTTTATTTTATTATCTTACCAGATCTAATGTAGATATCTAAGAGAAATCTGTAGACCTGTAGATTTGTGATTAACTACATTTGGAATAAAGGAAAATATGTCAAGTACTAGTTTTAGGCTTTAAATGAGGAGGATGCTCTTTGAGTTAGGTCTTGTGGCTCTATTACTGGCCATATAATGGATTTTTATGTAGCTTGACCAGTACTGAATATGTTGTTTCTGGATATTTCTGTTTTTGGAGCAAAATGTGATGATGCTTGTGATGATAAAGGCTTTATTCTCTCCCTCAGTGCGAGGATGTCGTCCAGGGAAGATTGTGCAAATGACGGAGGCGGAGGTGAGAGGCCTGTGCATCAAATCCAGAGAAATCTTCCTCAGCCAGCCCATCCTGCTCGAGCTGGAGGCTCCACTTAAAATCTGCGGTATGCCTGCCAACTATTACTCCCTCTTTTGCCCTCTTCACATTTGTCCTCCTTTTTTCTCTGTGTACTTTACTAGTCTCCATCTGTCAGGTCTTACAGCAGTTGCTTGAACACAGCCAAACTTTACTTGGGCTTTGTTTCAAAGCTTGTTGAGGGTTTTTTTAGGATACTTAGAACTTGTGTGGTTTATGTGAGAGACAAACAGAACACTGTCTTTGTGAAATGGGTCAGCCACTCTTGGTTTGGCAGATTATAGAAACAAAACATTTTTTAAAATTTATTCATGTCTGAAACTTACTTGAGCATTGCAAATATCTTGAATACAGTTCTTTGGTTATTTTCACCTCTTTTCTGCTCTATGGTGAAAATATGTTAATGTGGTGGTTCCCTTTGAGAAACTAAGAAAGTTGGTGTGTATTTGTGCATGTGTGTTGTCATGGTTCAGTTCAAGAATGAATTTAAAGACTCAAGTAGAACAGTCTCCTTAGTTCCCACATCCTGGAATGTGCTTATATAACCAGTATTGAGAGGCACAGAGAAATGCTGTCGTTTTCATGCCATTCTCTTTTTCATCAGTGAATACAATAAACACAATCCTAGACCAGTGCACATACTTACATATGTGTCTGGAAATGCTTACATGCAGGATGAACAAGGTTTATGCTCACATTTGAATGTTAAGCAGTTTAAAAATAAATTAAAATTGGTCAGAAGTGATGAACAAAACTATGTATGTTGTTTAGATTACAGAAAGCTGTAATAGATTTATATTTCATGTCATATTTCAGTAGACTTAAGGCAGTTAAATTGTCTTAAAAATAGTCTTTCTTTCTTTCCCTAGATCTTACTTGCTGTCTCATACCTCATTTTTCTTTCTCTTCATCTTGTCTTCCTCTCTATTCCCTCTGGTCTATGCTTCAGCACACTCTCTTTCCATCTTTCTCCTTCAGTGGCGGTCACTTCCCTCTAAACTCTTCTAATTTCTCTCTCTCTCTCTTTAGAAATGATTTATTAAAATGAAACGTGTGTAAGGATATTGCAGCCTTATATCTTTGCCGTTATAAACACATAAACATAACATTCATAGAAAGTATGAGTGTCACAATACACAATAAATACAAATTAAATAAGTGATAAGGTGATGCTGATGTACTTTAACAAGGGGTGGAAAAAAACAAAACCCTTTTATATAATTGTTGTTTTTCATTGTACTTGCTGAAAAATAATTGCTATGATATCGGTTTGGAATATTTTTCTTGACCCAAGACTTGTGTGTGTGTGTGTGTGAGACATCATTAACCTGGATTCTCTGTCTCCCGGGTGATGAGGCTGGTCTGTAGGCCGTTATGAGTCATGGAGCTGCAGCCAGCTCTGTGTCCTTCAACTGTTCTCTCACTTTCTAACTCCTTTTCCCAATATCTTCAGGTCAAAGCTGTTAAAATGAAGCATAGTACATCCTCTATACATTGAGATTGAGCTGGGTTAATTTCATTTTATAATTTTCAGTTGTTACATTTCAATATAATTGGTTTTAATATCTATCACTGTCAGCAGTTTGTGGATTTTCCTCTGTGAATTGTTTTTGTAGTATCTATATAGTAACTGAATCCATGAAATTTAAGTGAATTTCATATATATATATTTTAATGTATTTTAATTTCCCCTATAGACACAAAACAACCACAAACCCAAGCTGGTTACCCTAGTAAAATGAAAAATATTTTCTGAATCCACTGTCAATTAAAATTAGAAAATAGGTACCGCTTTAGATACGACAACTTTATCAAGTTAATAAATAGGCTTTTTAAAAAATGTATTAACCTTTATAAGTGTAGCCTTATTTTAAAAGTGGTACTGAAAAATGTTATACTAAACAACACCAGTATAATTTGACTGAGCTCATGGAAGGGTTTCTGTGAGCTCAAATAATTATCAGATTTTATTAGTGTTGATAATCAGATGTAATGAGGGCCCTGGTGTTTGTGGATGATATGTATTCCCCTGTTCTCTTCACAGGTGATATCCACGGTCAGTACACAGACCTACTAAGGTTGTTTGAGTACGGGGGTTTTCCTCCAGAAGCAAATTACCTGTTCCTGGGAGATTATGTGGATCGAGGGAAGCAGTCTCTGGAGACCATCTGTCTGCTGCTGGCATACAAGATCAAATACCCTGAAAACTTCTTTTTGCTGCGTGGCAACCATGAGTGTGCCTCCATCAACCGCATCTACGGCTTCTACGATGAGTGTGAGTACTTTGAAATGATGGCAGACTCAAGAAAACATACGGTGTGTGCTTATTAAAAAGGGGCAAGAGGACATTGTCATATCCTGCAACATTCTGCGACATATTAACTGTACATCAGTTCCACCATGAAACCTATGAATGAAAGTGTAATTATATATTTATATAATATAGTGTATGAATTATTTAACAGATTATTTACAGGATGCCCCAGCTCAGTCAGTGGCATATAAATGTAGCCACTGATTATAGCTCAGGTGAGAAAATGAGCTGTATGTTACAGTTGCAAACTAATGTTAATGATTGCGTGCTGATATTGCATTGTTTTTTAAATGTTGTTTTTACCTTTTGTGTGCTCAAAGCAGTCACAGATGAAGGATTACGCAGGTGTTCGCAGGCTGATCATAAATCATGAATCACACTGAGAGAAAATGGCCATAGTATTAGGATTCCGTCCATATTGTGAAACCCCTCAGTTGATCTGTGAAATATACACGGAATGAAAAAGCTCTGTATGTTGTTTTTATACAGGTAAGCGCAGGTTCAACATAAAGCTTTGGAAAACCTTCACCGACTGTTTCAACTGTCTTCCCATTGCTGCCATCATCGATGAAAAGATTTTCTGCTGCCACGGAGGTAGGAGCACGTGCTGCAATTAATTCTACTCAATGTTGATTGGCTGAAAATCTTACTGATTACTAGGTCTGTGTGGTTCTCTGAATCTCTAGCACTTTCAGAATTTTGGCATTTATGTCCTGCAGCCTGAGTTAATCTGAAAACACATCTTGGTGTATTCAGCAGTGAAGCCTTTAAAATAAAATACAATTTGTCTCCTTTCTGTGCACAGGTACTTTGTGAAAACTACACTCTCAGTGCAAATTATCCATTCACAGTTTTCTTTTGAACGGAGACTCTGCATAATCTGTTAATGGAATAGCACCCATTAAGCATAATTGTCCAGTATGAATGGGTACTGGAGGGTGATTGCAGAAGTCTGTTTGGTTTCTTCAGAGTGTGCTGGTTTCCTCCCATAATCCAAAAATCATGCTGGTAGGTAGATTGGCTATTCAAAATTGTCCATAGCTGTGAGTGTGATGCCCTGGGACGGACTGTGCCCCATACAAGGTGTATTCCTGCTTTTCGCCCAGTGATTCTGCCTAGGCCCCAGACCCACAGTGACCATGAATCGGAAAAACAGTTACAGAAAACTGAATGAATTAATGAATAATTTCATTCTGTTCTGTTATCCTTAGGTCTTTCTCCTGATCTGCAGTCTATGGAACAGATCCGACGGATCATGAGGCCCACTGATGTTCCTGATACAGGTGACTTGTGCGCACACACATACACACACTTATGCTCATATAAAATATGCTCTAACAGTTGCATAGGCCATTTTATATTTGTTGTTGTTGTTTTTAGAGAGACCAACAATCAGCATTGTTCAGTTTTACAGTGGTTAATATTGATTGGCTATAATCTTTGTCTTCATTTCTATAGGCTTGCTGTGTGATTTATTGTGGTCAGACCCTGATAAGGATGTCCAGGGTTGGGGGGAGAATGACCGAGGCGTGTCCTTTACATTTGGGGCAGACGTGGTCAGCAAGTTTCTCAACCGCCATGACCTGGACCTCATCTGCAGAGCACATCAAGTAAACCAAACAGAGCAGCCAATTATATACTTAAAACTCAGTGATTGACAACTAAGCTGACCAATCAGAAACTTTTTTGTTTCTTTTTAATGAAAGAACTATCCAAGTGAAACAGGAAAATGACTAATCTGACTGTGACTGGATTAGATAATAGTTACATAATCACACTGCTCCATTTCTTTAACTCTTGGTGGTAGGTAATTGTTATGAATTATCTGCTCTATTTTGATTAACACTAGGTGGTGGAGGATGGTTATGAATTCTTTGCGAAGCGGCAGCTGGTCACTCTGTTTTCTGCACCCAACTACTGTGGAGAGTTTGACAATGCAGGGGGCATGATGAGTGTGGACGAGTCCCTCATGTGCTCCTTTCAGGTGTGATAGACACACACACACACACAATATTGTCACTGATTTTTCTGTGTATGGACAAAATCAGATCCAAGTAATCCCAAGCACATTGAGTAATTTTAAGATGTGAGCTTTGCACATTAAAGCAGGTTACGACCCTTCGCTGAAACACTCCTCTTTGCATCTGTCGTCCTCTCAGATCTTGAAGCCTTCAGAGAAGAAGGCAAAGTATCAGTACGCTGGAGTGAACTCGGGACGTCCAGTCACTCCCCCTCGCACAGCACAGGCCCCGAAAAAGAGGTGAGCGTCCTGCCCCTCCACCAGCAAAAAAACACCCTCAACCAACACACCACATTCTCTACAAGACCCCAGGAAATGTCAAGCCTCTCTGGAGGGGGCTACCTGTCCCCAATCCACTCTTCTCTTCCTCTCCCTATTTTCTTAATATTCCTGTACATAAATTTTGCTGTGACCAGTTGATAATCTCTTTCTTTATTTCTCTCTGCCTGTTTTGGGGGTATTTTTAATAACAACAATAATAACCACAATAACCAGGATGAATTTGTTAACATAGGAAGGATTTTGAGTCTCTCTCTCTCTCTCTCTCTCCCTTTTCTTTCAATTTCTCTTTCTGTCTGACACAGTATTGTAAGGTGATTAGATATACTGAGTTAAATTAAAGAAACCAGCATTTTTGAAGTTAATCACCATCTGCTGTATCTGTAGTACAGTTGATTAAAACAGGCAACAGTTTCAACTCAGTAAAAGAACAGAATCACATAATCACTCAAAACTTTGTAATAAAAGTCAATGGTTATGTGTTGAAAGTACTTTTGTTCCTCTAAATACGTATGAATTATATGCTATAGATGCAACAAATAGAGATTGGGTGAAGGAACATTGCTGGAGAATTTATTGGTGGGTTTGGTTTTGATACGTTTGCCTTTTAATAGTCCTAAAGCAGTAAGCCCCTCAGAGTGGGGACACACATTGCAAACACACGCACACACATCTGTTCTATTTAATTCACATACACACATGCTATAGGTCTGTCCCACAACCTAGTGAGCTGCCTAGGTAGGCACTGACTCCATTGATGGTTGTTTAAGTAGACAGCATTCTAACGGTCGGCAGGTTGTTGAGGTGCTCTAGTTGGAGAGCGATTTTGTCACGGCTTGTTCCCACCTACTGCACACAACCGGTGTTTATTTACCTCAGTAGCTAGCTCTGGATTCTCCTCTTTCCATTTTTATCACGATTTGAATTATTTTGACTCTGGGAGGTAATGTTGCCTTTGCAGCTGAAGGAGGGTTTGATGCTCCCTTAAAATTCAGCCAGATAAAGATATCTTACAAGACAGCATAATGAGGTAATTAAGAACTGGGATAGCCTACGTGTCGGGAGCATGCACACTGTGACGTAAAGTGCTCTCTAATTAGACAGCTCACTAGTTTTTGGGACAGACCAAATATTTCCTTAAAACTGAAGGACAGTAATAGTACATTTTGCAACAATTTGCTGCAGCAAAGCCTCTAGGAAGGATATAGAACCTGTTGGAACTTTGGTGTAAGAAATTGTTTAGCGCATAGTTGAGAACAGGTACTGATATTGAATTATTAGTTTTGGATCACTAATTTGCACTTCAGACAAACTCAAAGGATTTGAATACATAAATCGTACTTATACCCCTCTATCCGACACTCGGTATTCAGCTTGGTGTCCTTAGACATGTTTTGTTTGCTGCATTTGTGTTGGTTATAGTAGCTGAAAGTGCACAGTTGAAGATATGTCCACAATAGGTGCACCTTTAAAGAGCCAGAATTCATTAATTACAAGTAGTGTCTACAAATATTTGGACATACAGTATGACTAACATTTAATGACATACAAACACATGCTACATTTACCTCTACACACACACACACAGCTCTAGAGTATAATGTAATACAGTGTCATTATAAGACATTTTTATACATCCACAAGAGCCAGTGGTGAATAGGAGGGCACTGGAAACTTGGAGGAATAAAAGAAGAGAAGCTGTTTAAGTCTGCATTGTTGTATACATCCAATTAGATATGAGACTCTTCTGAATCTAGACCATATTCACTGCTGCTCTGATTTGCTAAAAACGCTGCTGGATATCATCAAAACATCACTTGTTTTTATTGTACACAAACAATGGAGTCAGTAAAAGGATGAAGGAGGGATTTAGAAACGGTTTTGATGCAGTCGTCAACACAAACAAACACTTAAGCCTAGTCCCAAATGGCTCCCTAAGCCCTGTGGCCTTCCAGAAAGTGCACAACATGCAGATTTACAGGGCACTTGGTTTAACATGTGTTTGGGGCAGAAACACTGTACAACAAATAACTCATTGAATAATTTGCTTCTCAGATCACAAATGCATTTATTAACGTTTGTATTTAATTTATTAACCTCTGAATAATTGGTAAGACAAAACTAACCTCTCTGACTGGTCCTCGTCTGCTTCTAAAATCATTTTGTGTAAGTTACTACATCATTGATGGTATGCAGATGATGTTCAAATAAAAAAAAAAAGGGACGCCCTAAAGCCTGCAGATGTGGAAGTTAGGACCGTAAGTGTGACGTTTGGGACTGGACAAAATTTTCACCCTTATATTTTGCACATTTTATGGCTCACTTCATGTTTTTTTTCCAGGTTTGCATGAAAGCACTAATCACACGTTTCTCCACATCTCACTTTTGAAGGACATGTGGTGTTTGTGTTTGGACAGGAATGATCCAGTAGTGATTGAGATGCTGTCTGTAGAATGTATTTGATTTGACTCTTGTATTGTGTGTTGCAAAAGTGACATGGAAATGAAAAGATTCTGCAGAAGGATCCATTGTGTCCAGCAAACACATCTTTCCACTCACCTGTCTTCCCATTTCCATCACCTTTTAGTTTGTCCCAGCTTTTTTCTTTTGCTTTCTGCTTTCCTACTTTGCCCCTCCCCCCATCAGTAGAACAGGTAAATGAATTGGCTGTATGTGAAATCCTGGTTTCTAGTGTCTATGGGGCATTTACATGAATTTAAGAGCAGGACCCCATTATTGCTACCTTTTCTCAGTTCCACTGACTAAACTGTTTGTCAGTGGAGCTCTGAGGTCCAAAACAAACACCTGTTCACATGATCAAATCTCAAGAGTGTTCAGAAGCTGTCACACTCTACAGGAGAGGCCTCTTAATGTGTGAAAATTGTTGCCTCATTAATGTGTTGTAATTTTTTTTTTATTGTTTTGGTTTTTAATGTGTGATCTGTTTTCTTTTCCTTAATTTATATTTGGAAGTTGGGAAACTGAAAGTATTACAAAATGCAGCTTTGAGATTTGTATAAGTGGATTTCAGATTCTTTGAACTCAATAAATGGAAGTAAAACAAAGTTTTGACTGCTGCTTTATTCTTTTGCTAAATAGCTGGAAAAGTTTCAGGGCTAATATTCACTAAACTGATTATGAGCTGAATTGTGGTCAACTGTGGAAGTAGAAGAAACTCACTTGTGTTGCACAATGGAACACACCATTGCTCTTCACATGGTAGGTTGGTCCCCTGTTCAGATAAGCACAACACTCTATAACAACAGGGGTAACTGAGCAAGACTCAATGCTACATTCTCTCATATCTGTTAACTGAATTAAATATGGAGTGGAAGATTTATTTTAGAAGCATTTTCCCCACAAATGTTTGTAAAGGTGGATTTCATGGCTATGTGCTTTATTTTATAAACCTGTTTTCATGAGACTGAATGAAACACCTTAATTCAATTATTAGGTGTGTCTCAATACTTTGATCCATTTAGTGTATCAGTCTGGCTCAAATAGTCAAACTCAATTGAATCAATTGTCTGTGGCTTAGCTCTTAAAATACTCGAGGACAATTGAACAATGTTCACTTGAAGAAAACGGGTCAGGATTTATACAGAGCCCTGAGATTCACTCCATATGTTCTCTGAATAACAAAGAGACTTAAAATATTACATGTACATTAAAAAAACTTATACACTCTATACTGCTCAAAAAATTGGAATCCCCTGTCATACAAACCCTTCAAATTATATAATTAAAAAAGGGTCCCTTAAAGAAACTTCAGGTGGATGGTCTGAGAAACATTAAAGGCAGCTTGATGTCTTGCACAGAGTATAAAACTCACCCTGCAGTGGCTTTCTGAAGAAAATCTAAATTCGTCTGGCTCTGTGGGTGAAATGTGTTGTGATGGCGCCCCCTGGTGAAAACTGCCTCAAACTATTAAGAATATCCCTATGTTATAAATCCTCTAAACAGCAGAATTCCATGTGTACGCCATCTGTTTTTGTTTAGTTTTTCTTTCAGATTTGTATCTATGTTCAGATTTACTGCATGTAGTGACACCTTCACACAGCTCCAGGACCTGGGGCTCAATACTTACTTCGATTCACTCCATATGTTCTCTGAATAACAAAGAGACTTAAAATATTACATGTACATTAAAAAAACTTATACACTCTATACTGCTCAAAAAATTGGAATCCCCTGTCATACAAACCCTTCAAATTATATAATTAAAAAAGGGTCCCTTAAAGAAACTTCAGGTGGATGGTCTGAGAAACATTAAAGGCAGCTTGATGTCTTGCACAGAGTATAAAACTCACCCTGCAGTGGCTTTCTGAAGAAAATCTAAATTCGTCTGGCTCTGTGGGTGAAATGTGTTGTGATGGCGCCCCCTGGTGAAAACTGCCTCAAACTATTAAGAATATCCCTATGTTATAAATCCTCTAAACAGCAGAATTCCATGTGTACGCCATCTGTTTTTGTTTAGTTTTTCTTTCAGATTTGTATCTATGTTCAGATTTACTGCATGTAGTGACACCTTCACACAGCTCCAGGACCTGGGGCTCAATACTTACTTCGATTCACAATCTGTGAGGATAATGTGTGTTCTCCCTGTGTCTGCATGGGTTTCCTCTAGGTGCTTTAGTTTCCTCTCACAATCCAAAAACACATGATGCTTGGTGGATTGGCTCTGTTCACAGGCGTCAGTGTTTGAAGGACTGGGGTGTGTCCAGAATGTGTTTCTGCCTTGTAGTCAGTGTTTCTCCATAGGCACTTACAGAGGATAAATTAATATAAGAACCTCAGTAAATTATACCTTGCTTGAAGGAACATTAATAGCAGTATCACATACTAGGGAATCTTTTGAAAGGCATTAAGACTTCTTTCGCTTCAATATTTATTAACATCTTTTGATCTAAATAGCGGGAGTGATTTAAAGGAACACTACATAATATTTTTACCTTAATATTACACCTTCAAAATCATTGTTGTGCTCTGTTGACCTGTAAAATGGGGAATATAGAAACTCTGTCATTGCTACTCTAGGCATAGCACTGCAGAAAATGCACTATGCAACATTTGAAGGAGGGTAGGAACAAAGGAGTAAAAAATAAATGTTACCTATTTTTCCTTTAATGTTTTTATCCAAATAAGCTTTTTTGTGTTTTGTATTTGTGTTGAAATGCCAGAAGCAGTAGAGCAGAGTAAACTACAAACTCATTCTTATGTTATTCTTTCATGTTCTTGTATTTTATTATGGCCCAAAAATATAAGCACACACTTTGCAGAACTTTAGAGCTGTTAGTCAGTTTTATTGTTTCATTCTGCTCTTAAGTTTCAAGATTTATTATGTCCACACTGACCACTCTCACTGACCAGTCCTCCACTGTCTCCAGGCCTGGGTCAGGGCTGTCCTCAGTGGACTATCGTAGATCAAGTAAAACATGGTGAAGAAGAAGCAGGGAACACCAAAATGAAAGTCACAAAGCAGCCACAGCAGCAGGACACACACAATGACTGACAGCAGGAGAAAGATGGTCCAGGGCTTCGAACCCAGACAACTGGCCGCCCAGTAGACCACCCCGCTGACCATTTCACAGAGCCATAGGACCAAAACATTGTCCCTCAGACATCTCACCAATCTGCAGTTCAGCACAGCTGAGATCAGCGTCTTTACAGGGAAGGCATAAAACGTTTTTGTTTTTTTTTCCTACTGATATAAGTTACTGTACAGAGATATAATAATGTTTTGGGACCCTTTCTAAAGGTCTATTTATCATTGAATTTTCACAAAATGTATATTGAGTAAATAAATTAATTGAGATACAACCTTTTGTTCTGACTGAAGCAAACCACATGTTGCGAGGTTCTAAGAAAAACCCTAAATAGGTAAATAACCTATGTTGTGTAACTATACACTTCCTCTAGTCAAGTCTTTGTATTTTAGGTGGAAGTTATTGTACAGTTGTATAGTATGTATTTCTCGGTTACCTGTTGATTTGCAGTTGGACAACACACTGTACTGTCCTGAGCCTCAGGGTCTCTCCTCTGAAAACACTCCTTGCGAGATGACAAGGTTTTCCACCTTCTTCTCACCTTCATGGTCAGAGTCCCTGCAGAATACAGTTAGCTTTGGTGCTTATTAAACTAAATTAATAAACGTAACGTCTGAGTATTAATACAAATGACAAGATCAAGCAGCCAATTAGATTACAGGATTCAGGTATCTGATTAAATTTATTCAGATAGCTAATTCATTAGATTGCGAATTGAAGTTCGCAAATCAGACAAACTCGCTCACACACCTACGATGAGATTTTACATAGTGATAACCAACCAACATGAGATTTTGGACTGAGGGGGTCAACTCAGGGAAATCCACGCAGAATGAACCCACCAACATATTGTTCATAGAACCTATAGGCATACAGACAACTAACATATTTTCTCATTTTATTATTTATTTATGTGTGTATTATTTATTTAGTAATTAGAAACACCTGATTATGATAAACAAGCAAGAGCAAATCTGATAGGAAAAAGCGAGAATAAGGGATTAATTAAAGACTGCAATATATAGCTACATAGCTAAATAATGAATTAAAGTTAGCTAAAATCTTGCAACAAAAATTAGAGCCACCGTTTCCATACCTATAATGTTTACTTTTCATTTAACGCAGGTTAACGGGAGTTTGAAGCCTATTCAATACTTTAAAAGCGGCTGGAGCTTCAGAAAAGACGTGTATTTTTCCCTGTTCACAAAGTAAAATGATGGTCTTTTAGTGGAGTACACTTTTGAACCACCCTTTAACGTCAGCTCTCCCGTTTCTATAGAAACTAACGGCTGCTTCTTCTGTCCATGCATAAATAACATTCAGTAACACACCAGTTTTAAATCGTGAATTAGGAAACAAAAATGGCAGTAATGTAACTAAAATGTCACAACCATACAGACAGAATATACAAAATACAAAGAAATATAGAGATGCCACTAATGTATTTACTAGTGTGGAATATTTCAGATAGGGCCCAAAAGGTGAAGCAGTTACTGGCGCCTAAGGATAAGGCTAAAGTGCAGTTTCTTATTATTGTTCTCCATTCTACCTTACATAATGCAACATTTGTTCTGACTCCTAGGTCTAAAGTGATGCTTCTTATTTCTTCATTCCACCTTAAATAGCGCAGCAGTTATCACTAGCTATCCTATTTGTTCTGGCACTGCACATGTTGATGCCCGCGCACGTCATATCAAATGACTCAGAAATATTTTGTTTATATCTTAATGATTAACTTTACAGCCATACCGACCTCATGATTTAAAATTAGGCGAAAAAATTAAACTTAATAAAACATAACAGGCCTAACTTCTCACCGTGTTAACCTCCAGGGCGACAGGGGGCGCAGCAGTCAGGCCACAGCGCTCCCCTCTCGCCTGAAGATGTGTCACTGGACCGCGAGCAAAACAACAACAGTCAGGAGCAATTTCTCTCAGCTTTTCCTCAGAGTTTTATGTCTGTGCTATTTTATAAATTGAAAACATTTGTTTTAGAGCAGATATAAAAGCTTTCTGACGAAAGGTGTGTATATAAAGATAAAAGCGTCCCATTTTGGGGTCTGTTTCGCCGCAGTTGCTGGTTAATGCCCCAGCCCAGGGAAGATAATCCTGGGGCTGAGCTCTGAGCTCTGCCTCGGTGCCTGTCAGCGTTGGAAAGAGAGTGTGTGTGAGGATGTCCTGCTGTTTGCTGGACTTTTGTCGGGTCCAGGAGCTGAGACAGGTCCGAGACTTTCTCTTCCAAAGTAACAAACCCGCCATTGTATCGGACGAGAGCAAGGACCAACCAGGTAGGAGACACACATCACATTAATGTTGGCTAACTCAGCTGTGGTGTAAGCTTCTTGAACATTGCATTGAACGATTGACTTTAACTCCCTACTCTTAATTCCCCGGTCCACCTTAAACTGTGTAGCAGATGCATATGTTCTTGTACCTGAAGGCAAGTCTGAAGTTTGGCTTCTTAATCTGGTTTTCCAATCCCCCTTAAATAGTGCAGCTTTTGCATATGTTCTGCCACCTGAAGACACATTTCAGCAGTTACATGTTCTGGGGCCTGAGGGTGAGGCTGAAGTTAATGCAGCAAAGCCAGGACAAACGTTGTTGTGTAACGCTGGATGTGCAGGTGTCCACATATTTTTGGATATGTAGTTTTTTACATTAATTCTACCTCATGAAGGCATTATGGAAGAGATGATGAGCTAAATCATATGTATTAGAGCACTGGGAATGCAGAAGTATGTAGTGCAAGTGCACTTCTCCAAGGACAAGATCGAGAGACCCTGGAATGTCCAGCAGGGAGAGAGATGAGAGAATAGGTGACGTGTTCTCTGCTGCACTCTGCTACCTCGCAGTGACTGCGCAAGGGAGGGAGTGCTGCACTTGGCCTTTACTGAATGAGTCATCTGTACGACTGGAATACATCACACACTGATGAAGGGAGGGAAGGAGTGGAAGAAAGGTGGAAAAGGGCATACGATGGTTCAGAAGCAGTATAGATTATACTTAGGAAATACGAGTTCATTTGCAGTGATGTTATAATCATTTTTATGTACTGTGGATTCTGATTTATTCATGCCATTATTGGTTTTTTAATCATTTTATAGCTGATTCAGAATTTCTCAGCTATGACAGTGGTTTAAATAGACTTGAAGACCTCGTAGTGCGTCTGACTCCAGATCAGAAGGTTGCCTTGAGGTTAGAGAAGCGAGCTTGAGTCCGGAGGGTCACCAGTTCAATTGCCGGGACCGTTAAGGAAAAATTATTTCCCAGCTGAAGTGCCCTTGAGCAAGGCTCATTGGTTATAGCCAATGGAAACCCAAAAGTTATTGTTCCAAACCCAAAAGTCATTATCTTAGAAAATTAGAATAATCAACACAAAACACCTGCAGAGGTTTCCTAAGCCTTTAAAATGATCCCTTAGTCTGGTTCAGTAGGCTACACAATTATGGGGAAGACTGCTGAATTGACAGATGTTCAGAAGGCAGTCACTGACACCCTCTTGCTGTATCCATAAAATGTGGAAAAAATGTGGTAGAAAATGGTGCACAAGCAACAGGGATAACCACAGCCTCAAGAAAAGGCCATTCAAAAATTTGCGGGAGATTCATAAAGAGTGAACTGCTGCTGGAGTCCGTGCTTCAAGAGCCACCACACACAGACATGTCTAAGACATGGGCTACATTCCTTGTGTCAAGCCACTCATGTCCAGGAAAAACACCAGAAGCGTCTTACCTGTGCCAAGGAGAAAAATTACTGGACTCTTGCTCCATGTCCTACGTATTGCTTTAAGATTCAAGTAAATTTTGTATTTCATTTGAAAATCAAGGCCCCACAGTCTGGAGGAAGAGTGGAGAGACACACAATACAAGCTGCTTGAGTCTAGTGTGAGGTTTCCACAATCAGTGATGGTTTGGGGAGCCATGTCATCTGCTGGTGTTGGTCCACTGTGTTGTATCAAGTCCAAAGTCAGCGCAGCTGTCTACCAGGAAATTTTAGAGAACTTCATGCTTTCCCCTTCTGACAAGCTTTATGGAGATGCGGATTTCATTTTCCAGCAGGAATTGGCACCTGTCCACACTGCCAAAAGTACTAATACCTGGTTTAATTAACACAGTATCACTGTGCTTGATTGGCCAGAAAACTCACCTGACCTAAACCCCATAGAGAATATATTGCCTCTATTGCCTAAACGCAGCATTAATGCAGTAATTAATGCAAAGGAGCCCTGACCAAGTATTGAGTGCATATACTCTATATAGTATATGCCTCTCTCTCTCTCTCTCTCTCTCTCTCTCTCTCTCTCTCTATCTATATATATATATATATATATATATATATATATATATACACTTTTCAGTAGGTCAACATTTCTGTATTAATAATATATTTTTTTGCATTGGTCTTTCAGAATTATTCAGAAATTTTCTGAGATAATGACTTTTTTTTGGGCTGTAAGCCATAATCATCAACATATAAATAAATGATATATATATGTATATATAGCTTCTTTGGTGAGTGTGATTATGCTTGGACAAAATCTCTCTCTCTCTCTCTCTCTCTCTCTCTCTCTCTCTCTCTCTCTCTCTCTCTCTCTCTCTCTCTCTCTCTCTCTCTCTCTCTCTCTCTCTCTCTCTCTAGAGAATGAGTTAACCTGGGATGACTCAGATTGGGGCTCGTGGGAGTCGTCTGAAAAGAAAGAGGATGGACCTTTGGTTTGTTTTCTATTGTGAACCTCACTTTTTAACATTTTTTTCTAATTCTTCGTCCTATATGAGCTACCGATATACAATGCCTGTTATCTGTTGTGATACCGATACTGTAAAGCTGCATTGTGGCAACATTAGTTGTAAAAAGCGCTATATAAATAAATTTTGATTTGATATTAGATAAGTTAATAAACTTGCCCTTATGTTTATTAAGGGCATCCTGGAATCCTTTATAAATATAAGGCTACAAATAAATAAGCACATCATTTCTAATAGGTAGTTGTACTTAATTATTAGACATTTTTTCTGTGTGGGTGTGTGTGTGCAGGCTGAGGAAGAGGTACAGCAGGGCACTCAGTGGCTGCAGGACTGTGTACTCTCACTGTCTCCCTTCTCAGACCTCCTGGTCATTGCTCGAGAACAAAAGGCTGCCTTTCTCACTGGTATGTACAAACACAAACAGACTCATACACATCGCCTCGCAGTTAAGTGTGTTTCATGCTACATGCTATAGTTCTATATATCACAATACATAATTATACTGAGACGTACAATAATTGTCCACTGTATCAGCACACAACACCCTCTCATGTTAATTTATGTCTAATTGATTGTTTGCTGTATTGAACTGTAGCTAAGTGGCAGACAGATGAATCTGGAAGGGAGGAGATGACGCTGGCGGTGTCCTGGAGCGGTTCTCTGAGCGCTGAGGAGGGGTAAGGACTCACCTCAAGAGGGAAGAACAAATATATAGGAGTTAGGCAAAATGTAATGTTTGGAATAACAGACACCAGGAATGTTGTGCTAAGATGGTGATGCAACTTTGGGACTTTGTAAAACCACATAAATGTAATTATTTTTCTTCTTGTCCCTCTACAGAGAGTGTGTGAGTAGTGTCATTTGCATCCCGTTAGCCAGTCAAAAGAGGTGAGGCTAGTCCAGTAGAATCTGAAACACTCTAATTGTATTTAAAACATTAGATGAAGCCTAATATTTGTTTATAAATGACTGTTTATGTGTATATGCATGCATTCAGGAGTTCCACAGGTCGTCCAGACTGGACCTGTATTGTGGTTGGATTCAGCTCGGGATATGTACGCTTCTACACAGAGGTACTTTCCATTTTTCATATTCACTTTATTTACTTCATCCAAATTATAGCTGTGAAGTAATTTTAGCATCTTAAGTTGTGTATCTTTGTTTGTGTATGCAGAATGGTGTTCTCCTCTTGGCTCAACTGTTGAATGAAGACCCCGTTCTGAGGCTGAAGTGTCGAACATATGAGATCCCTCGCCATCCTGGAGTTACTGAGCAGGTGTTTACACACACGCACACACATCATACTGTAACAACTTACAAAACTCGTCCCTTTCAGTACAAGTTTGTTACATTAATATATATTAATACACAATAGAACAATAATAATACAGTAGAACAGTAATATAATAATAGTGTACTATTTTATGCCATATGTATTACAAAAGTCAACTATATACAAATACACTGGCTATATGAGGTGTCTTTTTTTTTTTATTTATTTTTTTTTTTTTTTAAATAGCATGAGGAGCTGAGTATCCTGTACCCAGCAGCTCTGGTCACCATTGATGGTTTCAGCCTCTTTCAGTCTCTACGTGCCTGCAGGAACCAGGTCGCCAGAGGTGTGTATACATTAAAGTTTCAAAAAAGTGTCATTAAAAACCTAGCTGAGGTAACATGAACTCCTCTATGTTTAGGTATGACAATCAGTATGTTTTAATAATTAAATTAAAGGAATAATCAGTCATACTCAAACATCTGTTATACTGACACCTACTGGCATGAGAGTTTCTGTTCCAAACCTACTTTAAACATGGCCACCCCCATGTTGGGAGCATGTTTTATGGAGCATTAATCCAGTTTATTAAAAGACTACAGAACAATTTGATGAGTTGCACTTTAAAGAAAAAATGTAGATGATAATAAGGTATTGATTTTTTTCTTAAATATAAAAATACTTTCTGCTTTATAGAGGTACAAAATACTTATTTACTCCTTTAGTCCTTCCATTTTTATTTGAGCGAGACACTTTGGTCAGTGTAATAAGTGCAATGAGTAGTACCTGTTGTAATATTCATGTGTGTTTCTATGCTGCCCATAAGAAATGTCTATAAAGGATCCAGGTAATAAGTGTAGATGAAAGCTAAAATATTCTCCTTTCCCTGTTCATGTGCACTAGCTGTAGTGTAGCTGTAGTTATACCCTTACAAAGCACCCCTCAGTACAGTGTTTGTAATTGCTTTTAGCTATTATGTGAGATGAAGAATAGTCAAGTGTCTGATTTTATAAAGCAAGATTTCTGTCACTACAATCCAGTAAAAAAAAAAGTAGGGGGGTATACAGGGCTCTATGAGAGAATGCATTTTGAAATGAGATAGAATTGATTATGATAACATTTATACACAATATTCCCTGTTTTTTGTGAGTATTATGCCCAAATCAGTATTATCTGGCACCAGTAATGCTACAATTAATAGAGCGACAATGCTACAAATTAATAGTTTATTTGTTGTTTCTCCTTCTGTGGACTTTATTGATGGCACTGCTTGGGTAGAATGGGGTGTGCGGGTTGGGAGTGGGCAAGCTGTATTGGAACTATATGCCACATTCAACTTTTATATATTTGTTGGAATAAAAAAAAATAAACATATTGTTAATAAAGGAATATAGTACATACTATGTGTAAAAAATCATATTGGCAGCACTGACTAGATAGGAAAGTGCAGTAGGAGAGTATAAACATGCATTGAGTATGTTATGCTATGGGAAGTGACGCTGTGTATTCATTTAAAATAGGTCACACCAAATTGTACAATCTAATCCTATTTGACATTTCATAATGCATTGAATCATTTTCCTCAGAATCATAATTGTATGAATTTGATGTGAATTTCTGACCCTTTGTATCCATTGAATAATTCTGGTTGAATTTATCGAAATGTCTAAATAAAATCCTGCTTTGTAAAAGGCCAAGATCTGAATATTTGCTTACATCTTGCTATGTAAGTATGTATACACACAGGCTAGTAAATATGACCCCCCCCCCCCCACACACCCTATTTATCTCTTCTCTGTCTCCTCTATAGCTGCTGCAGCAGGAAGTGATGCCATACAGCCTCCCCCACTGGCCTATAAGAAGTGGGGCCTGCAAGATATGGACACCATCGTGGATCACAGCAGCGTGGGTAAGTGAGAGTACAAAAAACTCTGGAAACATGACTGAACTTGAGTGGTAATCTGTGAGTTCTATCCACTCAAAGCCATGGGTTCCAAAAAAGCACAAGAGTCCTACCTCTTGGTGGATAGGATGGCCCACACCACATTACTCATTGTGTTAGCAGCATATCAAAAAGAAGTGGTGGCTGGCATTTTACACAAGGGTTTAGCCCCAAACTGAAAAATATCAATGCAAGGGCTGCTCTGGCTCTCTTTTGTTCTCATTTTATCTCATTTACTGTGTCCACTCTCAGGCATCATGACGCTGAATGTGTTTGATCAGATGAAGAATGCCTCAATCCTTGGTGGTTTCCATGCCTCAGTCAAGGGCAGTCCTCCTGCCATGAGTCAGTACATAACTGTGGGAGGTGGACCGTTTACTGGATTCTACTACGCTGTAGAGGTACTGCAGCTTGTGTCCATTTCTTGTAGTGTAAATGTTTGACCACGTACTGATTCAGTTTAAATGCATTTTAAAATGTAAGATAGCACCTGTAATCAATCCCATTATTTTAGTACAGATTGAGTTTGTTTTACTAAACCAAATACACAAATGGAAGCCATGTTTATTACATGCTGAGTGCATATCATCTCTGTCCAATGAAAACATGCATCTCTATTTTTGTTGATTTCTATTTTACTACATCATTTGAATGCAGCAGTTGTCTTCTCAAACTGCTGGTAATGTGCTGTTTTCTTATCTGTCTCTCAGGGCAGTTCTCAGCCTCTTCTTTCCCATGTGGCCCTTGCTGTAGCCAGCAAACTCACCTCAGCTCTCTTTAGTGCGGCCAGGTTTGTGGTTATTTTGAGGTTTTCCTTTTTTTTTTTTTTTTTTTTTTTTTTTTTTTTTTTAATTCAAATTTATCCTCATATTTATAGCTAAAATAAAAGTCAACAGGTTAGTTTTATTGTACAAGTGTACAGCCTAGTTACACTCATTTAGCCCTGAATAGTATTGTACCTCTGATTTCACTTTTGTAATTATTATAATCAGAGCATAATTTTACTTATTTGAAATATTGTTAAAACAGTAGACATGCTAATCTCTCTCTCTCTCTCTCTCTCTCTCTCTCTCTCTCTCTCTGTCTCAGTGGATGGTTGGGTTGGAAGAACAAAAATGAGGAAGAGCCAGCTCAGAAGCAGAAGCCTAAAGTGGAGCCAGCCACGCCTCTTCCTGTTAGGTAAAATAAAGTTTTGTTTTTAGTCATTAATCATTTATTTGCAGCAGTTCATGGTTTGAAGCATCATATTACTCCAATGTCTGTTCCTTGTAGGTTTGGCCTCCCTGACTCCCGCCGTCATGGCGAGTCCATCTCTCTTTCTCCATGTAACACCATGGCTGGGGTGACGGATGACTTTGGCAGAGTGACGCTGCTGGACGTGGCACGAGGCATCGCCATCCGCATGTGGAAGGGTGAGAGAGAGAGAGAGATGGAGACTTAGTAGTGTTTGGTAATTGCTTTTAAAGCAACATTAGGTAGTATTTCTACCTTAAAATTACAGATTTAAAAAATTGTGATGCTTCACTGACCTGTAATAGGGAGAAAACAGATTCTGTTGATGCTAATTCAGGTTTAGCACAGCAGAAACAGCAATATGTAACTTTTGGAGGCAGGCATGTAACCCATCCATTCCATGACAGTATTTGACCAGGAGCAAAAATTACATATCTTACCCAGTGTTGCTTTAAGTAACAAGTAGAGCTGCTAATGAAAACGTGTTAAAATCAAAAAGCTGTATTTGTTGTTTTTGATCTAATTCTGACACTTCAAAACCAAGTTATAATCTTCACAGACTGCCTCCATACTTTAGAAATGAAGATATGATAGAATATTAATGTAAATGTACTGACAGGGGGCGGCACGGTGGCGCAGCAGGTAGTGTCGCAGTCACACAGCTCCAGGGACCTGGAGGTTGTGGGTTCGATTCCCGCTCCGGGTGACTGTCTGTTTGGTGTTGGTGTGTTCTCCCCATGTCCGCATGGGTTTCCTCCGGGTGCTCCAGTTTCCTCCCACAGTCCAAAACCACACTTTTCGTAGGTGGATGATTCCAGGTAGGCTCTGGACCCACCGTGACCCTGAATTGGATAAGCGCTTACATGAATGAATGAGTGAATGTACTGACAGGATTGATATAGCCATGAAATACTCTTAGGATAGTTGGTAAAAAGTGAATGCATGTTAATCGTTTTAACATGGGATTCAAATTGCAGAGGGGCTCCAGTAATGACTGTTATTGTGTGCATCTTCATGGTTATGATTGTGTGTTTAGGTTACCGTGATGCCCAGCTGGGCTGGGTGCAGGTGTCTGAAGCTCGTGGCGAAAGAGAGATTGCTACTTCCCCCTCAATGCCCCGGCGTCATGCCCAGTTTCTGGTCATTTATGCCCCTCGGAGGGGTATCCTGGAGGTATGGGGGACTCAGCATGGGCCCAGAGTCGGAGCCTTTACTGTGGGTAAAAACTGCAGGTATACAGTCACACATTCGTTCACTCTTTTATTTATGTTGCCCACTCTCTCACTCTTTTGTCCATTCTGAATACTGACTGCACTGTACACTGTATCAATATTTACACCCTTGTTTGAACAGTTGTAGTTATTGCAGGAAGTAAATTTCAGATTATTTACATAATCTGAGAATGCCAGTTGCAATGTGCATTGTGTAAATGACAACTGTCTAAATAGACCAAGGTTTTTTCTGATTATGATGTTATGCTTTAATTTCTCTCTCTCTCTCTCTCTCTCTCTCTCTCTCTCTCTCTCTCTCTCTCTCTCTCTCTCTCTCTCTCAGGTTGTTGTATCCAGGTTACAGGTTAATGGGGGTGAACAGTGTAACAAGTCAAGGTTGGCACTTACACACTCAGCAGGTGTGTCTTTTTGATCCAACAACTGGAGTGTTACGTTCCATCACTATACCATTCCACCTGGCCCTAAGGTACAATCACACATACAGAGACTCACTGATACATATACTGTTATGTATTGTTAAACTGTGAATAAATTTGTGGGAGTTTGTTTGGAACAATTTATTTTTGGCAATTCTGTTAAACATTTTTTTCTTGTTTTTTTCCTGTATTTGTTTTGCTTTTTAAATCAGTGATAAGAAGAGCGAGCGAGCCAAGGACATGCACCTACTAAAGAGACTGACCACTCTGCTGAGGAGCAGGGAGCTGGACCCAGGTGAGGATGAAATCATATAATATAGAGTAATGCCTTTTGATTCAAGTTAGTCAATTTGTGTTGTTTTTCTCTTTGATTAAATTATTTGTTTTTCTGACTGGCAGCTCTTATGGAAAGGGAGGCAGAGAGTATCCTGCAGGAAATTAAACACCCTGCCATCAAAAAACAGGTCAGAAATAAACACACACATTTTCCCACATATGTAACCAATTACAATATATAACAGATGAAAATCTAAATGTAGATGCCTTGTCTAACAGGCATTGGAGTCTCTTTTGAGCAGTAAGAATGCTCCAGTCTCCTGCCTGACCCACATCACTCGATCTTTATTGAACAGCTTAAAAGAGCAAGGTGAGGTCTTTGGGTATCATTTGTGTTTGACAATATTCAGAGTTCTCTTATGACTTGTTGCATTTGGATATGTGCTCTGCATCATGTTGTTTGAAACTGCACCTGTATTCATTGTATTACTGTGTGTTTGTGTGTGCATCCACATGTTTGTTTGTTTGTTTTAGACCCAGAAGCTATAGATGAATCGTTGCTGCAGTTGTGTTCTTCTCAGCTCAGACTGCTACAGCTGTATACAGATGTTCAGTTACTGCACTCACCTGATAACTCTCCCACAGAGACTGAACCTGTGAGTACCACAGTAGCAAAAGTGACATTTTAGATGCAAAGAACCTCATGGAACCGATTTGTAACTTGCTCGCTCACTCATTAACAGTTCGTAAGTTCACCAAAGGGGTGCTGTTTCTCACACATCCACTCATGATAAGACTTTCTCCTCAAAGGGATTATCAAAGTCAGTTTGATAACACCTGTCACACAGAAGTATCTCTTCTTACTGAAGGAGAGATAATCTGTTAGAATGCAGATATCCCAACAGTTGTGGCTGGTTTAGTTTAATGTACATATGGAAACCTCTCTTTGACAAACTGTTACAAACACACACACACACACACACACACACACACAAAAAATAAAATCTACATACACTTACTGTACTGACATTTCTCTTCTTTTCAGCTCTCTGTATCTGGTATAGAGGAAGATTTGGCTCGAATCGGACCAATCCTGCGGCGCTACATTGAGCTGAATTCCCGCCCCTCCGTTTCCTTCGCCAACGACCCCGGTGGTCCACTGCCTGTTAGAGCCTTTTTGTCCCAACTGGAGTATGAGGGTGGAGAATTGCGAGTGGTCAGAGGTCCTGATACAGACTGGACAAACCTCGGTTAGAAATTTAATTGGATTGATTCATGTGGTCTTATATTTACATGTAAATACACATTGTGTTTTGGAGATGGAGGAGTTGGATTCTGTTTAATGAATGAATTCATGCAATTTCTCTTAACAGATGAAACAATACTTTGAAATGAAACAGTGATTGGGGTAGAAGAATCATCAATTCAATAACAAAATGTAGCTTTATTTTTCCATTGTATACATCTGAATTGGATGAACCATATATGAATTTTCAATTTGCCCATAAATAATTGGACAGATTATAATAATTCTAAATAAAGTAGTAATCCATTATATTTGTTATGAATCTTTTGTAATTGAGTTAGTTGGTCATTGTATAATGTGAACAGCGACTCTCACTGTCCTGTTTCTTCTGTCCAATAATTATTAGTTCTGCATATAAATACAAACTGCAGTACAAACTGGTCTAAAAAAAATTATATTCGAGTATATATGTGTAGGGGGCGCAGCAGGTAGTGTCGCAGTCACACAGCTCCAGGGACATGGAGGTTGTGGGTTCGATTCCCGCTCCGGGTGACTGTCTGTGAGGAGTTGGTGTGTTCTTCCCGTGTCCGTGTGGGTTTCCTCCAGGTGCTCCGGTTTCCTTCCACAGTCCAAAAACACTTTTCGTAAGTGGATTGGCGACTCAAAAGTGTCCGTAGGTGTGAATGTGTGTGTGTATGTGTTGCCCTGTGAAGGACTGGCGCCCCCTCCAGGGTGTATTCCCCCCTTCCGCCCAATGATTCCAGGTAGGCTCTGGACCCACCGTGACCCTGAACTGGATAAGCGGTTACAGATAATGAATGAATATATGTGTAAGGCATAAGTAGTCAGAGTCGGAACTGTCTTTGAAGCAGAGCACTAACACAGACAACAGCAAGCAGTTTATAAAGGACAAAAGAAGCCATTTATTTAAGCTAAAACTGACAGTGGGTGGAAAAAACGACACCTCAGACAAAGTTGAAAAAAATAAAATGCGGGAACCGGTTGCCAAGTTCTCAGTTTCCATCCTTTAGTCTCCTTTTTGAAGTGTTGGGAAGGGAAGTTTCTCTGCCTAAGTCTGTGGACATGCCAGAACACAAGGAGAGAGACAAAATGAGAGAGAACAGTTAACATGCTGCTTTTCTGTGGCTCCATCCTTCTTAACTATCCCCAAAAGGCAATTTTATTTCTTCTCCTCCTTGCAGCTGGCCTCATTACGAGCTGCCAGCTGAAGCTATTCAGACTGCCCAGTCTTGCCCCTCCAGGCATCTGCAAGGTCCCAAACACTGGTACAGAAACAAGCTGCCCACAGGTGCTACAGCACCTAGGAGAGAGCTTGAGAGCTCAGGGGCGTCTCTCGGGGATGCACCTTGTTGGCAGAGCATGTACACCAGGTCACAGAAGCCATCATACTGTTGTTTTGACATCTGTTTTATTGAATGTTTCTGGCAGAATAGGATGCTGATGGAAGTGTTTGCATGTGTTTTTGTGTGTTTCAGGTAGTTTTCTGTTCTGGGGCTGTCTTTCTGGTCAGAGTCCACTGGAGCGTGTGTGTGAAACACTACAGCAGAGTGGCATCAGCCCTCAGCAGCTACTGGTGAGTGGGAGAGAGATTGTAAGGCAGGGGAAAAATAAAAGAAAGTGTGTGTTATGGGGAGTTACAGAATTAATTTCTGCTTGCTTTGTTTCTAAGTGTTTAGGTTTAGATTAGGAACACCTACTTTATATCTACACTCATTGTCTGTTTTATCAGCTCCACAGACCACAAAGGGGCACTTTGTAGTTCTACAATTACAGACTCTAGTCCACCTGTTTCTCTGCATACTTCTTTTTATCCCCATATCACCACGCTCATACCAGCGCATCACACACTAACACACCACTACCACCACATCAGTGTCACTGGAGCTCTGAGTATGATTCACTACCCATATCATATCTGCTCTGTGGTGGCCCTGTGGAGGTCCTGACCGTTGAAAAACGGGGTGAAATGGGAATGGCGAACAACAGTCTGTAATTGTAGAACTACAAAGTGCTCCTGTATGGTCAGTGGAGCTGATAAAATGGACATGGAGTGTAGATACAAGGTAAATGTTCCTAATCCAGTGATCATTCAGTATATTTATTGACTGATTTTGTCTAATGTATGTGTTTGGCAGTCTCTGCTTTTGACCGTGTGGCTGAACAGAGAGAGGGAGATTTTAAAGAGAGCAGATGCCATGAGAAACTTACACACACTCCTCAATACACTCAGCTCTATGAAAGGTGTGTACTTGGGTTTTTTTTTTTTTTTAATATGTCTGGAACAAATCTGTTCTTGTTTGTCATAGTAATCTGTATGATATGTAATATGTAATATCGTTTGCACCCTTTAAATATTACTCTGTGTGTGTGTGTGTGTGTGTTAGGAGCGGTAGATGAGTCATGGGATGTGCAGTGTGTCTCCCCCTGGTGGCAGCAGGTGCGTAATGCGTGTATTCAGTCGGAGAGCTCAGGTGGCGCCCTTCTAGCTGCTCTTGTCTCTGACCTCGCTGCTAAAAATTCTATCACCAGCCTCGCAGAAAGCAAGGTCAGTGTTTGTCTGTGGGTATGTCTTTTAAATCTGTATCTATGATGCATTTAATTAAGACTGAATTGTTTGAAAGTCTGCAAACTTTCTCTCTGCAGTTTCAGGCAGATTGGGAGTGTGTGTCTCTGGAACTGGAACAATGGGTAGTGTGTTTGCGACAGTTGGAGGATGTGTTGGCTCTGCAAACATTGTTGAGCATGCCATCTCCTCAGGGGTCTCCGGGAGGCACCGCCCAACGCTGCTCTGTCAAATCTCTGTTGGAGAGCGGTAGAGGTATGGAAGAAACATTTATAAAGGCTCTATTTAAAATGGTGCCCTATTCACTAAAATAGCAGTTTAGGCAAATCAATATGAGCATGAGCAATGAGCTATTTTTACATTCAAAATAAAATACCACATTTATGAAATTGATTAGGCATCATTTTATTAAAAAAAAAAGTGCATCTCACACAACCCTTTTGCCTCTTGTCTCTCAGGTGGTGTAGCGGACAGTGTTGCAAAGTTGATCTTCCGACAAGCCGTGGTGCCTGAAGTGCTGAAGGATGTCATACAGCGGAGGGTGTGCAAACAGAGTCCAGAAGAGCCTGGAGAACAAGTTTTACAGCAGACAGACTGTGTTGAGAAAGATAATGTTGAACTTCTAGAGGGTAAATGTGGAATGACTTGAGAAAGAAGCATATTTACTGAATCATGATAATACAGGTTTTTTTCCATTTTAAACCTGATTTTCTCTGCCATTTTTAGTCTTTTCCAATTTCACGTTATTTAGTTCTTCCCCTAATCACACAATGCAAACATGAGAGTGTGCCAAGCCTAAACATTAATGCCGTAGCAGTGTTATTTTGGGCTTTGCGTCTAACCTCCTAAATGTTTCTTTCTGTGAATTATTCTGTTTGCTTACTTTCCATTGTCTTTCAATCTCTTGCAACCTGTGTTTTAATTGCAGAGCTGCTGGTGTGTGTGTGTGAGCGCTTCCCCCACTCGCTTGCTCCTGATTTGCTGTGGGCCCATTGCTGCTGGGAGTATGTGGTTCAATGGAATAAAGACCCAGAGGCAAGTGCTTACAATAACACTGTATTATATAGCATTCAAATTAGCAGTAAAGCTGTGATACATAGTTATTATTAAAGCTCTGACCCATGAATGATCCAGAATCTATCTGTCTATCTATCTATCAATCTCTCTATCTCTCTCGTAGATGGGTGGGTATTTGGAGTGGTCAGTGGAGTATCTAAAGATGATTTCTAATCCTCATATTCAGTTAGGTAGGAGCTTTTACTTTACAATCTTCCCAGCAATGACGGTGTGTACTCTTTTATTTTAATTATGCTCCCATTTAAAAAAAAAAAAAAAAAAAAAAAAAAAAAAAAAAAACACATTTTGCACTCTTCACCAGATCTTTTCATCATTCTGGAAACATCTAACCTTTCTATGTTTAGTTACAGTTTCCCACTAATTATTTGGAAGTATTTTTGAGATAAATGGAAAAATGAACTTTTCACTGTGTTTGTGCAAATACAATTGATGATTTTTACTCATCTCTCTTCCCTCAGGAATCTCCACGATGATGTGGAACACTTTTATTGTGAAGCGCTTCTCTGCTGCTGCCTTCTTAATGGAAAAGGCTAGTGTCCTGTTTTGTATGTTTTTCATGATCCTTTATGAATTGTAGAATTGATTGATATAGGTGTTGTGTATTTAGTGTGTGTGTGTGTGTGTGTGTGTTTTTGGGATGTGTAGGTGGGGAAGGCTCCTAAAGACAGACTTTGTAGACGGGTGAGTGTTTTTTCGATTTCAATAGATTTCATTATCAGGAGAATTTGAAAAGAAATAGAGCCTTTCTGTCCACTTGAATGGGCTAAGATCTTATATGATTTGAGGTATTTTCTCTGATTGTATTTGTGTGTGTGTGTGTGTGCAGGACGTGGGTATGGGAGACACTGCGATGACCAGTTTTCTAGGCTCATGTGTCCAGCTACTGCAGACTCTGATGGAGGTCTCCTCTTTTCTTCCTCCTTTTCCTATTTTCTCTAAAGTAAGAACGGATCGGCAGGAGAATGCACGCACAGGACTGAGCATGTCTCTCGTTGCTGCCTGTAGAAACCTTCTTACACCTGTTTACAACTTTAAAATATTTATTTCTCCTGTATTTAAAAGTAACAACATATTGTAAATGCAATTTATAGCTAAAACTATGGAAAATAATACCACTGAATAATCTTCTAAAAAAAGTGAATGAGAATATATGTATACAAACCACATAGGAATCTAAAAGCAACTGAGTAGAATTTTTTTTTAAAAGAAGCATGGCTTTTAAACCTCTACTAACATCTACATGGCCTGTTTGTGTTAGAGTTTAATGATAAATAATACGATTCTCAACAATTAAGAATTCCCACTGAGAAAAATTACTCAGTGTCTGAGCGCTGGTCTATTATTAAGAGTTTGTTCAATCCCCAATGATGCCCTCAGTCATCAGAGGCTGGGTGTTTGAGTAAAGCTGTACTATATCTCTCTCTGGGTGTGTAAATTGGACCTCTTTCCCTTTCTTAAATCAGTACAGCTTTGGCCAGTGTGAACATCTGTGAGCTCATCTGGGCGTACAGTGCATGTTAGCAGCAGTTTGAAAAGAAGTGGTGAAGCTTCATATGTGTTGGTGGATGCATGCGCTTACCTTCCAATATCGTGTGTGTTTCGGAGTGTTTAATTAAACGGGTGGAATTGGCAATAATTGAATGAATGTGAAATTTGAATAAACAAAATAACACAGCAGTTTAAATTCTGAAACATTTTTAGAAAAAGATTCTGTTGTTCTGTTGAACAGAATTGGTCAAAAAAGCTGTATTCCTTGTCTTTCAGGCGGATTCAGGGGTGGAGGAGGTATGTGCTCCAGAGCTGAGTGTGGAAGAAGCATGGGGAGGAGCAGAGGGTCCGGCATCTATAGCGGAGCTGGCTCTTCAGCAGAAAGCAGTGCACTATCCCCTGGTGCAGCATCACTGTCTTCTGGCTTCACTGCTGTCTGCTGCCATGACCTTCTCCTTGCGCCTCAAACCCCTCAGCCTATTCGACAGCAAGGTACCACCAACAAGCCTCCATCAAACATATTTTTGCTTTATTACTCAGCACAGATGTATAAAAGTGAAATAAACACATTTACCTACAGTTAGATTTAAAAAGGAAAAAAACCTAGGTACAAAAGTTCTGAGGGCACTGAGGTGGCTGCCCCTGCTCTGGGTTTGTTTGCCTCACTACCTCAAGTGTGTGTTTACACTAAGATTGCTCACTAGTGTGTCTGTATTCACTGCCATGGATGGGGTTTATGCAGAGGCACAGTTTCACTTTAATGCTAATCTGTGCCAGTAAAAGTGTGTTTCATGTTTCACAAACAAAGTTTGTGTGATTTTGATCTTTTGTGGTAAAACAGAATGCACTTCCTCTACAGGGAAAGAATGCATTTTTCCGAGACCTGACGTCCATCCAGCTCCTGCCCAGTGGAGACCCTGACCCCAACCTGGTGGCAATCAGACAAGAGGTCAAGATTTTAACCTCATTCTCTTCATAATAACAACCAATCAAAACACTATATACACATTTGTGACCAAACACATATGTATCAATGTGGGAAGTTTTTAATGTGTTTTCACCTAGTCATACAATCTGTCCCGTCAGTTTTTTCCCATTTTTCTGATTTTGTTTATACCTTTTTGCCATGAACACTGATGGAACTAAAACCATGCAACAATGAATTCATTTATGTTTTGGTTGTGATCTAGAAAACTACACACATTAAGGGAACTATCTTTAAAACTGACAGCAAGTGTTTAAAATGGGAACTACAATAGTTTTTCCAATAGGTTGCCAATTTGAGGAAAGCAAAACCTACACAAATGAGCGCAAGAAGAGTTTAAGAACTTTGGTGTTACAGTGGAACCTCTACCTACGAACTTGATCCGTTTCGTGACCCGGTTCGTAAGTGGAAAAATTTGTTTCTCGAGTCAATTTTCCCCATTTAAAATAATGGAAAAGCAATTAATGAGTTCCAGCCCCCACCCCGAAAGTCAGCCTTTTTGCACTGATATATGTTTACAACACTCTCAAATTAGTAAAAAAAAAAAAATACATGTAGCATTACTAAAACTAAAAAAAGAAATACAGTGGTAACAGAAATAAAGTTTTAAGTGGTGACATATCGCTACCTTGAAGACATGACGACTGGCTGGAGGAGTAACACAGGCACTGGCTGTATGACGGGAGGTGGGGGATGGGGGGAATAACGGAGAGTAGGCGGGTGAATGTGGGGAGACGAAGCGTAGATACGGCTTAACTTAGCACGAATTTCGATGTCTGTCAATTTGCTAATCTTAAAAGCTCACTCAAGTCTGGGCACGCTGGAGACTCGCCTATTGGGGTCAGTGGCCATTTCCAGCCACAGGCTCGGGTTCGTTTCTAGAGTCATGGTTCGTTGGTGGAGGCAAAAAATATTCAAATGCCCAGTTCGTATCTTGGAAAGTTTGTTAGTAGAGGTAGAGTAGAGGTTGCCAGCTTCTTCCTTGAAGTCTGTTCCACCTTAAATATGCAACTATGCAATAGCACTAGCTTTTAAAAACACTTCTTATTCCACACATTATCAGTTTAAATCACAAACTAAGTGTACATCATGTGTACAACATCTTCTGACCCAAATTAAGGCAAAATGTTAAAGTGCTGCCAAAAGTTTTCCTGTATTTAACAGCCTTAACTCTCTAAATCAAGATGTGACTGGTGTAATCTTACTTGTATCTTGTTGTACACTTCCAACATATGCCATTTTAGGAGGCAGATGTGTACATAATTTCACTAAAATATCTTCCTACACTAGAGAAAAGCTAATATTTGTGTTATTCGCCAGCTTTAATTCTCTGTTCCACCTTGAATAGTCAAATTTGCAAGGCTATTGAAACAACTCTTACTCTTTAATTTCTTTAAAACACAAACTATGGAGTTTCGATTAATAGCCCAGCCCTACAAGGCCGGTATTTACTCTCATTTTGTGCTCATGCCTCTGCTCATGGAGATTTTTAGAAGGGCATTAAGGCTTTTCAGGTCTGGTAAATTCTAATATTATCTATGTTCGCTTGATCACATCATAACTGAAAGATGCTATGTTTGTGTAAACTGTTGTGTGCACCTGGCAACCAGGTGAGTTTGGACTGTAATGTGATTGGACCGTGTGTGGGATCTCAGGCCAGAAAGGACATTCCTTCAAGAGAATATTTGTGCTTCAGCACTGCTATCACAGACACCAGCGCTACAATTTAGCCTGTTTCCTTAATCTACAATAACACTCGCTCCATTTTATGATTAAATACTTATTTAGGAGTAAATATTTTTACAGATAGCTCTTAAATAATACAAAATACACATTACAAAGCTAAAACTAATAGCCTGAAATTTGTCCACTTAGATTATTGGACAAGTGTCCAATATTTTCTTTATCTCCGTGTGTGTAGTTTTTGATGAATGTGTTGACGGGCTGGGTGAAGACTATTGGAGAAGCAGAGGACAGCAGCAGTGTTAAATCGATCAGTACGGTGGACTGGCCAGCCATGTGTATGGAACTGGCTTCTCTGCTACAGGTCACTGCTGATATCCTGCGCAGACACCTGGTGTGGGAGCTGTACAACCAGGGTCTGGACCTACGCGCTGAGGAGGTGAGGAAGCACACAGTATACCTGCTCATCATCTTTGCGGATTATGTTAGTGTGCGTGCGTGTGTGTGTGTGTGTTTTGTATGTTGAGAGGTATATATTGAGTAGACGAGATATTGAGAGGTTCTTTCTCGCTCTCAGGTGATGTTGGCAGTTGAAGATAAAGACGTTTTGGGCTCTCAGCTCCTGGTGCTGACCGGTCAGAGACTGGCCTTCTCCCTGCTGCATTCACAAACACAGACCAAAGCCACCATGGAGCTCCTCGCTCGACTACCCCCTACACTCTGCACTTGGCTCAAAGCAATGGTAAGAACCTAGACATTCAGTGTTCTCCTCCAAGCATGTGAATCTCCTGAGGTTCTATGTTCAGAAAGTGTCAGTGGTAGTAGCATCATGTCATTGCAAGAGACCTAAAAAAAAAAAAAAAACTTTACCTGTTCTCTTTGTCTGTGTTTGATCAGGACCCAAGTGAGCTGCGCTGTCCATCAGTGCCGCTGCAGCAGAGCAGTCGCCTGGTCAGTAGGGTCATAGAGATGCTGCCAGAAAACCACGCCCAGTACAGCATCGCTCTCCACCTTCTGGAGACTGTAGACTCTCTCCAGGAGGAAGAGTGAGGCACAAAGCGAGATGGAGAGGGAGAGGGAGCGAGAGGACTGAGAGAAACACTTAACCGAACAGAGAGTGAGAAATGCATGGATTATTAGGAAAGAATCCACATATTCTGAGCACAGTTCTGAAAACACTGGCTTATTTCAGGCCTTGATCTTTTTGAGCAAATCAAAGGCAACAATCAGTTGAATGAATGGAATAACAGAACAGAAAAAGTCTGAAATTTACAAAATTCTTAGCCTTTATTCCAAATGTAATTATAGCTTGGACATGTCTGAGCTTTAATTAAACTCTCACTGAAAATAATAGCACTTTACTCTCATAACATTTATTATAAAACATTGCCATTTTTCACATAACATTAGGTTCCTTTATTCACTAAATATATGACTTAATTTATTCTATTATTATATTGATTGACTTTATTACTACTTAATTCTCCCAAACTACGTAATAGAAAAAATATATAATATTGTTGATTGATTACATTTGGAATAAAGCAGAAATAATGTAAATTTGATTTCTTTCGCAAAACCATCACTTTATACCCCTCTAATTCTACAGGTGGTCAATCTTGTGAGGCCACACCCCCCTAAAATCAGTCTTCAGGAACATGTAGTAGTTATAAATCCCCAGGACACTCGTCCAGCTTCTATAGACTGCAAGAGGCTTCTGCGTTAAACCTGGATTGACTAAGATGGAGGGAATGAAATAGCTGTGTTTGCAGTCCTATGCATCTAATCGTCGGTGGCAAATCAAGGGGCTTTTTTCCCTCCCCTACAAGGCCTTATTGTTAGAGTCTAATGCTGCTACAGTAATATGCAGTACTTCATCATATGTGATTATAAATATATATGTTAGCTGAAATATATTTAGACAGAGTAAAGCGAGTCAAGCATTAGTTTGTTCATGTAGCTCTTCATGGGTTCATTCCGAGGGCAAAATAAAGGCCATAGTGGACAGGGACTCATATGTAACATTGTTGGATTTTTCTGTATTCTGGTTTTTGTTATATGTCATAGGATCTTTTGAGAATGACCACCAGGTGCCATTTGATGCAATGTCCTAATCTTTTCTTCCCACTGTTCTCGCTCTCTATAATAGATAAGGGTTGTGTATCATAAATGTAATGAGGGGTATTTTTGTGTCTATGTGCAGTGTCTGGGACAGGCCTGAATTGCGCGTAAGAGACGCTCAGTGCTTTAAAGGAGCAATCAGTTGTTTTTAATACACATACACGTTGCAAAATATATTTATAGTAGTGATTATTTATTATTTTAGTGCAAGAAACAAGTCAAGTTTCTTAATGAACCAGACATGTGGGGCAGGCATGTTTAGAAGAGTTTGGTGCAGTAGCTCAGACGCATCCTGGCCACTAGGTGTCAGTATACAGCTGCTCCATATCATGAAGAATCTTTGGAGAGAATGACTGATTGCTCCTTTAACAAACATTAAATTCTGCCCAGGTGCTGCTTTTTCCTACTGTACAGAGACAAAAAAGTGTTACAGCCATAAACAAACAGAGGTTTAACTTAGCTTTGCCATTATTGATAAAAAAGTAAATAAATAACCGTATTCAGTCGATGAGTTCCTCTGTTGTTAAATTAGCTATTACCCTAAAAACCAATAGGTAGACTAGGTATTTTGAAAAGGAGAAATGGATTAATTATGCTGTGAGAATTATAATTACAGCATTTTTATTAAGTTCAGATTACTGAAATGTTGAATGTAAATTTTCCAGGGGGCATTGGAGGGTTATCTTGCACTTAGAAAATGCACACTAATCACACCAGATGTGATCTCATGTCAAGAACATCTGGAGACCTTCAAGAGAGTATAATTTTCCTCCCTCTTCAAGTTCCTTTCTCTAACAAAAGAATTTCAGTAGGGAATTTAATTTACTTATTATTCATTATTGAGGGACTTTGCAGGTGTCCAGGGCCATCACATCTGGCCCTATCACATCCAGTCAAGATAATCCCATAGAATTAGCAGGTTCTGGCAACATGCCCATATACTTCTGAACAATGCATCCTTCATGTGTGCCTTTTATTCACTTTGGTTTGTGTACAAGGACAACAGAATAAGACAAAACAAAGCATTTTGTTATCAGCAAAACCCAGGACTTATTTTTCATTTTCTGCAACACTTCAGTAAATCACTTCTGCGTTGTTTGAGACCTCAGATACACAGGCCCTCTGCCATGACTTCAGAAATAACTTCAATAAAATAAAGTATAAAACTCTGGCAGCAGTAACGAGCCCTTTATTCCTAATTTCTCTCACACACATTCTTATAAACACACATATGTACATTCTGTTCCTTTGAACCAGTCAGTTGCACTTTAGCTGAACTCACTCAGGGGATTCATGTCTGATTTCCCAAGTGCTAAGTCAATCAAATCCATAAAATTTTATTTATATAGCGCTTTTCACAACAAAAAGTCGTCACAAAGCAGCTTTACCAAGATCCGAGTGCTTTTTTACAGAACCACCTTATGAATATTCCCAAAGAAAACAATAGCTGAGATTTCTGGGTGTGTGTGAGTAATGCACCATTGTGTACAGGTGTGTTTAAATATGATGTCCTTAATGGGGCCCATATCCTTCATATTTTAACCTGAGGTCCACTTATGATGTTTTACACATATCACAAGTCCATTTCACAATCCTTTTGTCAGAGTTCCTTTTAAAGTAATATATGCAAATGACTTAAGTGCCTCACACAAAAAGCAGTCCAGGCCGAAACATGCCGTATTCCTTCAACATAAACCCCTGTAGCCTGAAGAGGAAGGCATATGAAAGTGGGTTTCTTTATGTGACATCACAAGAAAGAGCTAGATTTCCATATGTAGTCCATATAGCAGTGAATTGTGTGACTGAAATAAACAATATTTACATGCTAAAATTAACAATTTTGTTGAGTAACTTTTTTCTTATGGACTTTTCTTAATATGCTGCAAACTATTTATCCAGGGAGTGTGGACTGCTTGTAAAAAACATAATATTAGTATAAACACATAAATGAATACAGTAAACAGCAACAAGACTTTCAACAGTCACTGCCTCGAGAAAAACGGAGAAATTAAACCACTTTATTGGAATTTCTTCTAATATTAGAGATTTCAGAAGCAAATAATCACCCAACAATTTTAATATACTCTTCTAACATGTTTGAAGACTTTTGCATAGTTCTGTATAAATTAAAGCATATTTATTACAGCATGTACCCAAATGCTGCATTACTCAAACTCTCACCCCTGTCTGTGTCCAGCTCCACATTAGAAACAGTCCGTAAACAGCTCTCACGAGTTCCCTCAATAAAGACAAACATTGGCTGCTATTCACCAGAGTAGGCGGAAGGGGGGCGGGCGGGCAGGCGGCTGCCATGGCAACATCAAGCATTTACTTGCTTTGTCCTAGTACATCTTGGCAACGTGGACAAAGGCATTCAGGGGTGTCTGAAGTGTAGCGGCGACACCGAGCACAGCGGGAGAGGGAGCTGGGGACTGCAGCTATAGTGTAGGTACTCTCCTCACGAATAACCCCACCTACAGGTACAAAGAAGAACAACACAAGATAGGCATTTTAACTCGTACAGCTGTAATTAAATGTATGTTAATTTAAAAATGCACAAGCCCATGGATGCTCCCTCATCAGGCATTTCTTCCCATTACAACCTTATCTGCGGTAACAGACCTGTACCCTTTCAATACTGATACACACTAGAAATAGGAACATTTCTGTTCATTAGGGAGCCATTAGTGATGGTTGTATACCTCTCTAGAAGATGCTCAGCACTGAGCTTGGTAGTCTTGGGCACGTTAGCTTTGTTTAGACTAAATGAGCTTTGAAAATAATTCGGTATCTCACCCTCCAGGTTGATGAGGAAGGTGCCCTGGTTGGTGATTGCGTCAGGGGGCAGGTCCCTGGGCAGAGTGCTGGTCAGAGTTGTGCGAGACGCCATCATGAGCTCTGTCAGCTGAGAGGTGGTGGAGGTGGGCTCCTCCTGCAGAGACTGAAAGGATGAACAAGAAGAGAGTTATGACTATGTTTGAATTTACAACAATCAAAAGCTTTCATTCTCATATTTCAAATAAAAATGTTTATCAGCAGCCACCTTTTTGCTGCCTTTTCATATTTATCAAATGTTGCTGTTTCACCTTCGACTGGGGTCATGACCCGTCAACCTGGTAGACGAGCCACAATCCAGTCGCTACTGTTTTTATTCCGGGTGCCCTTCCTCATGAAACCCTTCCATTTCTCCATTTAGTCTTGGGACTGGACCAGGAGTGCACAAACATCGCCCAGTTGTTGGAGAGAACACACTAAATGCCACACAGACAGTGACCCAAATCAAGGCTCAAGCCCAGGCCTGTATGGCAGCACCCGTTGGGTCAGAACTCAGCTTCACAGGAGGACTAAATTATGGCCTCTTACTTCTTCAGAGAATCACCCAAACAAAGCTAATAAGTGACGAAAACTTGCTGCACCATACAGGACATGCTGTAAATAAAGTGATGAATGCCAACAGACCCCAGGTAGTTTTCATTCACAAGCCCCTGATGCTTTAATACATTACACAGCATCATAAACCATATTCATATTTCTTTCACTGTTACCTCCATGAGCTCAAAGAGAAGGCCAGGCTCGATGGTGATGGTGAGGTCAAACTCCACGGCGTTGCGTCCTGGGATAGAGGACAGGAAAGAGTCTCTTATAGCACACGCCCCCTCCACAGCCTCCTCCAATCCTGGCTTCCGCCACACAGAACTGCTCTTAATCCATCCACTCCGGAACAGAGTTTCACTCTCTAGAAACCGAAAGAGATTTCATTTGGTTTACATTTACAAACACTCACCAGGCAATTTATAACAAGTAATTAGTTCACTTTGCTGTCATACAGTTACAGACACAAGCTCATCATTTTGTGCTGGTAATGGTCTGCCATCCAACTCATATCTGGTCAGCACCTCTTGTGGTCAGAATCTAACCAATAATGTAAAAGAGCATAAGTGCTCCCTCTGAGTGTATAAGGTGACCCTACCTCTCACCCCATCTCTTAGCATGCTTGGAGGAGACATTACTATCATGCTGAGTTCCAATGGGGTTGTGTTAGTGGCCGTTTAAAAAGATGTGTTGTCAAACAATTAAATGATCTTGGTACAGACTGAGGGTTGTGCATTTATTTTTTGACAGCATTTTTAGTTATTTTGTTATAGGAAATTCATTTTAAAATAATAATAAACTAAATAACCAATGCTGAACGAGGCTGCTTAATAGTGGCCATTTTTGCTGCAAGAACTGAGCTTCAGTCGGTTTCCCTTGATGGTAGGTTTGTGCCCAGTGAGCAGAAGTGTGCATACCATCATGTCCAGGTGAATACTTATAAACCTCCTCAGCCAGGTGAGGCAGGATAGGTGCGATGGAGCGTGTCAGGCCATCCAGTATCTCCTCTAGAGCCGTCTGACAAGACCTCCTGCTCAATGAGTTCTCTGCATCACAGTACAGCCTGTGGAAACCATTCACAAATTAGAGGTTAATCGTTATGTTTGGTTTGGTCATGTTTATATTAATAAAGTTGGTAGTTACTTGGTGAAACAGAAGAGCTGCTCACCTGTCTTTAATGATGCTGAAGTAGAAATTGGACAGATCTCGGGTGATAAAGGCCTGGAGAAGGCGGATCACTCGACCACAGTCAAACTCACTGTACGCATCAGTTACCTAACACAAAGACACAAATGTTATCTATCCTCTTGTTTGTCAGGGCACCAAACTGAAGATGTTGCAGAGTCTCAGCAGGAGTTTACCTTGATGCCGTACTCTCGAAGCAGGTGCAGCAGGTACTGGTCGATGTAATGCATGTCTTTAGAGTCCACTGCCTGAGTGCGAGGGTCAAAACCCTGCAGGTTCCCCAGCAAGAACCTCAGAGTGTTCCTTAGCTAGAAAGAGGAGGAAACTCACTGTGAATATGACAGGTTTAAAACATAGTTTTCACTACTTCTGCTTCATCTCACCAAATATGTTTTTGTGTGCGTGTGAGACCTTGTTAATGTTCTCCCTAGCTGAGTTCAGTGCTTTGGGGCCGATCTGAACCTCAGAGAATACATTGGACTCTGCGACCCACCACCTCAACACATCGGCACCGTAAGCAGGAGATGCTGCTTTATCCTAAAACAGAGAGAGAGAAATTTTATTTAATTCATAAAAATACATTGAATATTATTCAATGTAAAATTCCAGAACAGATGCTTCTGAAGTGCCACCTTCAGATCAAAGCATCACAACTGTAATGAAACATTAATAGAAGCCTGGATGTGTAGATAAACTGCATAAACCACAAAAAATAGGATAAACTGATGATATTTTTTTTATTTTGCTCAGCGTTATACCGTTCCTCCATTGATGACGATGTCAGGGTCCACCACATTTCCCAGTGACTTGGACATCTTCTCTCCTTTCTCACTGACTGCAAAGCCGTGGACCACCAGTCCCCTGAAATCAGCAGGAAAACAGTGACTGTGTATTCAGCACAAAATAGACACCAAAGACAACTCTTCTGCTCTTTTAGCTGAGTGTAGTCAAACTGAAGTAACGCATCAAAAGTTCCTGATGCACTGCTGAAGGATGTGAATAAGCATAGTTCACACAGATGTTGTAGTGGTTCAACTTCTCATTTTGACTAGAGTATCCCTTTATCATCTTTCTTTTCACACACTTCCATAAAAACCAGCCTTGTCCTTGTCTCAGTCAAAAAAGGGTGCACGTGAAATTACTAGGCAGGGCGGTACTCACTTATAAGGTGCTTTGTTGCGCACGGCAACACTAGTGAGCAGAGACGACTGGAACCAGCCGCCAATTTGATCCTTGCCCTCCACATACACATCAGCACGAGGGTCAGCCTCTGAGAGAGAGAGAGTGTGTATTAGTTAACCCTCAATACCCGTGTTATTCACAGAGCATCTCCAGAGCCAATCAGCCTGAGGAAAAAGAATATTATTTGCCATGAAGTTCATCTAGATCTACAAACAGCCAACCACCAATACAAAGCCATTCAGTCAGGCCCTGGAAAAGCCAGGAGGCCAAATCCATAAGCAAGGTGTAAAATTTTGCTTACTGCACCATTAAAGAATCAACCACGTGCTTCCAACAAAACATAAGAGAAAGAGAGAGAGAGTGGAGTTTGCTTTGGGATTAATAAATTATCTAATATTATAAGAAAAGCTAAAAGACACACAGATTGGATGCATCTTTGTTTAGTGGATTACTGGATCGTTCAAACAAGACAGTTTCTGATATCAATTTTTGTCAGTAATGAAAACCTTGCACAGTGGAACTGGACAGGCCGAACCAGCCTCGTTTGGCCTTTGTAGTTGAAGCTCTGTCATCTTCCCCTCCCGCTGAAGAGACAAATAGACACACTTCATTTCAAACTCAAGGAAAACAGACCCTCAGTCCACGGTAATTTTTTTTTGGCAGGAGAGACACTCTCAACCCAGCTGGAACACCAATGTCTGATACATTTGTACAATCACCACACCTGCGTTATTATAATAAACAAAATTATCACAAAAACTTGGTTAGCATATATACTTGTTAAGTGAAATTTAAAAATCACCTTGTAGTACAGCAGCCCAGGATGCTCCACTGTCAAACCAGATGTCCAGTACATCGTCCCCACGCACGTAGTCTGTTACTGCCCCGGCTTTACCCTGACACACACACACACACAAATGAACATAATTCAGAGCTGTTTTCAACTGATTAACTTACTTTGATCCATTTAACTCCAAAACAGAAAAACAGTCATTTACTACAAATAAAGCAGAGGTGAGCCCCTATGGCTCCGGTTTCCTCCCACAGTCCAAAAACACACGTTGGTAGGTGGATTGGCGACTCCAAAGTGTCCGTAGGTGTGAGTGTGTGTCTGTGTTGCCCTGTGAAGGACTGGCGCCCCCTCCAGGGTGTATTCCCCCCTTGCACTCAATGATTCCAGTTAGGCTCTGGACCCACCGTGACCCTGAATTGGATAAGCGGTTACAGATAATGAATGAATGAATGAGCCCCTATGATTGTTTACCTTCTTGAGCACATCTGGAGGAAGAAAAGTTTCTAAAGGCTCTTCCCACCAGCTGTCACTTCCTTTCTCTGCAAACACCTTGGCTATATGGGTCACCGTGTGCCTGTCAATGACAATAGCAATTTCATCATGTTGTAAAGAATCAAATTGAACTAAATCTTACTCACGGTAGGGTTCACTTTGGATGCACTTGTAGCATGTGCATGTTAGGGCTACACAATATTGTCCAATATAGTCTAACACATTAAAACAATATTACGGTACTGTGCATGAGTCAAAGGCCTTCATTCATTTAATTTATAATTTATTTAACAAATGATCAGTATTAGCATCAATAAAAAAGCAGAACACCTTGTCTTGTACAGACACTCGAAGACCCATTTTCTCTACAAGATTTGGAACATCTGGTATATTCTTCTCCTTTGATTTACCCCTTCTTTTTGCAAGTGGAATACCTCAATTGTCCGATAGTGAACAATTTGGCGATTAAATGAAGGATGGTCTCTGACTTTTACACAGATTTGTCTGCATCGTTTTTAAAGAAAGATTATTTGCTTGTTGGAACACGTGTACTTGTTTATAAGTGGCTCTTTCGTCTCCTTGTGGTAGAACACTGGTATTGGGACGCCCCAACTTCTCTGGCGGGAGATACACCAGTATGTCCTTCTGTCCAGCATCGCTAAAAGACTGGCTCTTGCTGACTCCGGCATTACCTTCACCTTCTGCAGGGCTTCCTACACACACACACAACATGGAAGATGTTGCTGAAGCAAAGGAGGGCATACTACCTACGGATGCTCAACATTTCAGAGGAAATGTTGAAAAGCATGTGACCATGACTTGATATTATGTCATAAGTTGACAAGAGGGAAGTTGAGGGTAGTTTTTTGTCAGATGATTGCTTTCAAGTAAAATTCTATAAAAAACTGTAAAAATCTTAATATCCATCAAGCTGTTATCGGTAGTCATTGTTTTGTAGCAAATGTTTTATCCAGTCATAAAAATTAAGGAGAAAAAAAACCTCATTCACAAATATAACCACAAAATATAATTAACATCAGACTGTGGCTAACCTTGGCCTTGTCTTTTAGGTTCGCTGTATTAATGAACCACTGTTTACTAGCTCTGATCATCACTGGTTTCTTACTCCTCCAGTCATATGGGTAACTGTGCACACAGTCGTCTTCCTTCACCAGCGCCCCAGCAGCCTGTAGCATGGAAATCACTAACACACACATACATATTTAATACATAATACACCTCAAAGCTCATATGTGTATATCTGATGTCAGTATGTCATAACACACAATCTGATGTAATGCTAATATTAATACGCACATTTTTTGCAAAAGAGTGATTATTTATAAGTCTATAAAAGTGCATCTCACACGAGATGAAGAATCTAAGTGCTTTGATGTCCATGAATGAATTAGTTTATGATCATAGAGCAGCCCCACATTTTTAAAATCGGTTTAGAACAAAATCTCTGACAGCTCCAAGTCACTAGATAGATTTACCTCGGTGGCATAATAATGTGAAGAATAATTAATGAAGAAAATAAAATGGCAGATCACTCTTTTAAAATACGTTGATGTAAGCTGATCCTATAGAGTGTGAATTTTATATTACAAGCATGTAAACACCCTCTCTTCATGTTCTAACCTGTGGTAGTGCCTTCATCCAGTACAAGCTGCCCCTGAAGATCAGCTCCAGCCAACTCTGTAAACCTGCCCTCCTCATCGACCATACATTCCTACACACAGACAGAGACAGAGAGAGAGAGAGAGAAACTTGCTTAGGACCTGAGGACCAACCAATTAGGGTTTTATTTAATCCAACAGACTCATTAGAATCGGTCAGTGGCGTGTACAGGGACGCACCACAGGCAGATTAAAGTGAGACGCCACACTGTAGTCCTCCATGCCGTGGGCGGGGGCAGTGTGGACCAATCCTGTTCCTTTGGCCATGGTGACATGATTTGCTGGTAATAGTGGCACATCTTTGCCAGAGATGGTGGGATGTTGACAGACTCCTCCCTCCAGATCAGACCCTGGAAACAAAAAGATGAATTTAGATTTGTACAACTATTAAAGCTAACTGTTTCTAATACATAAAAATTTGTATGGTTTTAGAAAGAAAACCATTTTTGTCACCGTGTATTTCACCTAATTTATTTGATGTATCTACATATGACCTCAGTTCTGGCTGCTTGAACCCTTCACATATTAAATAATGTTTGAACAGTAGGACATTTAGGAAGGCTACAGTCCTCCATTGGTCTCCCAGGTCAAACTGTTATAGGAAAGCTGATTTTATTTTTACAATACAGAAAGAATACATTACATGGAAATTATGATGTGTACCCGTAAACGTAGCCAAGGTTTGCAGGTCAGTGCCCAGTGCAGAGGTCAGGCTTGGGACACGCTCAGTGGACACAAGGAAGAGCACCTCATTATCTGTCCTCTTCACCACAGAGTACCTGAGAAGGACCCAAACACATTCACTTTGAGAGCAAGTTACTTTAATGATTTTATTTACCAGTTTGTCTAATTTAAATCTACAGGTTAGGAAAGACTGTGTGACACAACTCACTGGGCTTTGGGCATGAAGCAGATGGCCTCATTGGCTGGTATTGTCCAAGGCTGTGTCGTCCAAACCAGCACAGACACTTTCCCCAATGACCCTGAAACAAAAACATTTACATGGATTTAAAGTTGGACAGAAGTGTGAGTTCTGGGGATGAATCAACTGAGAGAACTGTACTCAAACAAAATGGGTATTCCAGGGACTTTTCATCTGCATGGATCCTAATTAACTCAGCTCTTTTGCTTTTCCATTGGTCTAATCAGGTACTTTAGTCCTTGCTCACTCCTGATATGAAGCAAGCGGTGTAGGTATTAAGTGTGATGTGTAAACCTTGCAAAGAGCTGATTGGCCAGAGAGACTTGTCAATAACCAGAAAATGCAGACCTCCAGCACAAACTAGCACTTATATAAGTCCATGTTACAGCAGCCATCACATTTGTTTTTATCCGACTCACAACGTTGGCTCGTAAAATTACGCTGTGCTGTTTTGAAGAAGTTCAAACAACCCACACTTTGATTGGTGAATGAAAAAAATACTCCAGCAAGACCTGGACTCTGCAACAAGGAAAAAAACTGTTGTGAGAACTGGGGAATTTTTTAACTGAGGAGCAGAGCCATGTTCGGTCAAAAACACAACGAGCATGTAGTGCTGTGCTAAGCCGAGTCGAGCCGATACAGTGTAGTGGAAAAGCACCATTAGTGTCTTCCTTCAAGAATGTTGAGGGCCACAGTGCTGTCTTAGATTCAAAACTACCTACACCAACCCAATTAGACAGAACATATTTATATAAGAGAGAATCAGGGGAGAGATAGAGAAAAGCTGGACATACCTAAGCTTGGTGCTAGTTTAGACGGCAGGGTGGTTAAAGGGAAAGTGGCGTACACGGATTTGCTCACATGCTCAGGGATATACTCCAATTCAGCTTCTGCCAAAGCTGTCCTACACACAGATAAGTCACACCAGCAACAGTAAAACTTCAAAAAACCAAACTCAAACGTGAATCATGTATCCTTCAGGTATGACATTGTTGACTAAACATTTTAATTTTATCTCAATCTCAATATCAAGCCTAAGCATACATCAGTAAAAAACAGACTTCTGTTACCTGGTCGAGGGAGACCAATAGACAGGCTTGTAGTCCTGATAAATTAAACCCTGAAAAGTAACATAGCATATTTTAAACATTAATACAGCATATGATTTTCCATTCAAACCCACTAAAAAATAAATAAAAATATATACTAACCTTAACCCAATAATTTAGAGAATTGATTCAGGCATAATTGGATATTTTTATTATTTATCAGTTATAGTGTAATAGCTGATATTATAAAACAATAAAAAATGCAAAACAACGTGAAGAGCATTGTAGAAAACCCCTTCTCTTGAGGTGTCTTGAATTGTTTTTCTCTTTCCAGGATTTCAACAATTATTTTCATATATAATATCAACTCTAATATCTAATCCTGTTTCTACTGGCCTCTCTGGATATTAGACACAGCTAAATGATGGAAATGGCCTTAAACACCATAAATAAATAATGAAAACGCAGCATTTACTAGATTTTTTTTAAAAATGGTAAGTTACCCATGAACCACAATTAGCAGTCTGGATGGAGACTCAGATTACTGCACATTTAGACTAAACCACCTGTCACCTTGCTGTGCATGTCTTCAAACACCCGCAACTGCGCTGCCTCGTAGTGTCCATTAAAGGTGTAGTAACAGTTCTGCCAGTCAGCCATCACACCCCAGCGCTGGAATGCTGCCCTCTGACAAGATATAGCACCCTCAGCAAACTCCCTCGCTACATACACACACACACACACACACACAAATGGAATATGGAAGAAAAAAATGAGATATAAACAACACAAATCTGGCCTTTTCATCACATTCAGTAATGTGAAAAATTCCTTCAAATCAGCTGTGAGAACATTGCATGTGACCTTCGAGTTCCTAAGTCCTAACCTTTCTGTCTGATCTGCAGAGGGGTCAGATCGTTGGTGGGCAGTTCCCCCAGTGCCTTCATTTCAATTGGCAGCCCATGACAATCCCAGCCTGGGACATAGTGCACCTTCCTCCCTCTCAGCATTTCAAAACGATTATGGATGTCTTTCAGAATCTACAGGGAACAACAGAAGAGTGCTGCACATAGTACCACCGTCATAACTGAACAGGTGTCCATGGCATGCATATCACCTGCACGTACCTTGTTGAGAGCGTGACCAACGTGAGCATCTCCATTAGCATAGGGAGGTCCATCGTGAAGACAAAACTCCTTCTTTGCCTTTCTCTGTCTTTGCCAGGTGTACAACTGATCAAAACCACATTCCTGCCCAACATCAAAATGACAAGTGAACATACACGAGCATTCTCAATTCTTACAGGCACAGCTAATAACTGTTAAACAACAGTAATTCAGAAAGATATAGACTACACTGCTTGGCCCCAAAAAATGTAATACTCTAATATTCTTCACTCATCGTCCATTTTATTAACTCTACTCATCCCATAGGAGCATGTTGCTGTTCTACAGTTACAGACTGTACTCCAGTTGTTGCTCTGAATACTTAGCTTGCCTACTTTCACCCTTATTTTCAATTATCAGGACCACCACAGCGCAGGTATGATTTGGGTGGTGGATCACTCCCAGTGCTGCAGTGAGACTATCATGGTGGTATTGGTGTTAGTGTGTGTTGTGCTGGTCTGAGGGGATCGGACACAACAGTGCTGTTGGAGTAGCCGACAGGACACATACAGCATCATTCATCTTCTTTAGGCAGTGTACCCGCTTAAGGTGGGCTATTTAAGGTGGAACTGGAAATTCAAATAAGCCAAGGCTTTCTTTAACGTACCTGTTGGGTCTGAAGCTCTCGGTCCAGTAGCTCTTGCCCTGTAAGCTTCATGGGGAAGGCGGTTCGCGGCAGCAGCACGGTGTTCCGGTGTTCACCGACTGACTGCGCCGTTTGCCCGCGGCTCTGAGCCGTGTCTCCGCGGCGCTGGGAGAAGAAGAGAGCGGGACGGAAAGCGGCGGCTCTCCGCAGAGAGAGACCGCACCGAGCCGCGCTCAGCAGCAACATAAGGTCGGAAACACTTACTCACGTCTAAAAACCCCAGTGTTTAATTCATCCCCAACCTGAGACCGCCAGCGAACACCCACCACGACCTCTCCAACCCGGAACGCCACAATCTCTCCTCGCAGTTCCCTCCGGTATAATTACGAAGACGGTTACACGGATGGAGTTAGGCTTTGTCCCAATTCTCGGTTTAAGTCCTAACGGCCTTCACTAAAGTGCGCACTTCTTTGACGTCGTAGAATGATGAACAATAATGGAGCAAGTGTTCAAGGCGTCAGAGGCTTCACAAATACAATTAGGATGGAGCCTTAATGAGATTAAAAACAAAATATTTTTCTACATACTTTAAATAAGCGTTTTCAAATACAACACTCATAAATTCATTCTAATAATAATACATTTGATATATAAGCTTCTTTCAGGATACTTAAAGACAATTTTCAGTACAACAGTTAAAACTCATCACTGACCAAGAAAATAATACAAACTCTCCTAAGAGAAGGGACAGTACTGGAACGCCTTTATTCTGTTTACAACTAGTGAACACAAGGGGCCGTGCTCGAGCTGTAGTTATTAAAGAGGAACTTCAAACACTTCAGAGTGACTAAACTTTCTACAATAAATCAAGACGTTAACAAATGAATACAGAGCGGTTTAATGTTACAATTTGTAACCTTACCCCCTCACTCACACACACACACACACACACACATAACCCTTTACTCAATGACATACTCAATGATATACACTATTTGTGCAGTACTATAATGAGGATGTTTTTTAAGGTGCATGTCCAGTTTGGAATCACTCAGTTATGCAAGCAATTTATACAGTCTTTAGAGAAAGGCATAAAATGCAATGTGATGCTCTGTACCCAGCCAACATACCCATGCGGTGCCCATATGGGCAGGTCAACTAGCCAGTCTAGGTTTCACAACACAGGATGGGGCCTATGTATACACAAAACTGGGCTGCCCACCTGGGTCCCCCAAAAAACGCATTCATATAGGCCGTACTAAAGTGTACTGGCTGGAGATCAGCTGCACATGAGCTTTAAGCCTAGTTGTTAATGCCAATCTTTGACTAAATGGTTATAAAAACCAGGGCTTGCTCCATCCAATTCCTCCATGATGAGCTGTTGTTTTTGATCCAACAGGACAACGGGCCAACCAAGACAGAGGTGATTAAGTGCACCTTTTATTAAATACACAGTAATAAAAACAAACTATTTCATTTTAAGTGACAAAAAATGGTAGTTAAGTGTTGTTGATGCATAAAAGCTACATTAAAGTACACAAAATATACAATAAAAACAAGTAAATGTACATTGTGGTAAGAAATAAAGTGTACTAAAATAAATAATGAGAAATGCTATTTGTATTCGGCGGCGATTTTTTAGGAAAGATTTTGAAGCGCTACTGTAATCCGAACAGTTATCAAATACATTTGTCAGTTTTAGTCTATTTACATCTGTTTTAAAATTGTGAAAAAACACTTTTCAGAACTGGATTTAAAAAAAATCAGAGAGCTTAATCCTCACTGTTGTTTATAAAGTGCAAACTGGGAGTCTTTCGTCCTGAGAGGGCGGTCCCGTAGCGATGACGTCACTCCCTCAAACACGGCGCGGATCAAAACCCCCGCGCGCGCGGTGTGGGGTGATTTTGACGGAGCTGCAGGATCTCAGTGAGAACGGATAGCTGTCTGACTGAAGGCTTTGGGTGGAGCGCCAAGATGAATAAAATACTGCCTGCGTGTATCGGAGTGCTCGTGTTAGCCATGCATGTCTCCTCACAGGTATGCAGCACTGCACTTCACATGCAATATTTATTTTATTTATGACACGTATTCTGCAATGGATATTGAAGGTGTATTATAACTGTGTATTTAATACCTGCCTTTCATTCGTTTGAGTAATTCTTTCATGCGTGTTTTTTTCTATCCATAAAGTAACCTGACACATCCCTTTCCCCGATTTCTCTTTTATTAATTATTTACATAATATACTTACTATTAGACCTGTAGAATTAAAACTGTTCTGTCTTTTGACATCACCTTAAGTTTTCGTAGACATAAAGTTGACAGAATATTTATATATTTTTAAATGATGTAATATAGCATGTAACTGGTTATTCCCAGCTTCCAAAAACCTTTTTAAGACTTAATTTGCAAAATGATTTTATATTGCCTATTCATGTAAGTCAATGAACCTACATACCCTGCAAGTAAATGTATTTAGAGGACAAAGATTATATTGCATCCTTATTTTATCACTATTCTTAAAGTTTAAATTAAACATATTAAAAAATAATGAAAATATAAGTGCCACATATAATATATGTGCCTGCCGCAAAAGAATGGCATATTTAAATTTTAATGTTTCATTTCCCCCCAGTGTTCCCATGTGTGAACCTTTGCACACAAACAAGAAATGTTGCACTGATATTTCAGAATTTATTAAATTATTTTCACTTCATATCAATACGCATTTAAACTCTTTTGTATAGAATCATTTATTTTCATTTGTTCTACGGTTATAAATTCACAGCCAGTGCTTTAGATGTTAATTAATGTTAAGTGATGTTAATCTGGGTGGGGCCATGGGGAAGAAGATTCAGATGTTTTCTACATGCGTCTTGGCAGTAGATTTGTACCCTTTTTGTTTTTTCTACAAAGGTACATTTGATTTAACATAATGAAGTATTTATTAACTAGAATAATTAAATAAAATAAATAAAATAATGTATTTATTAACTAGGTATTGGATGATAGCCTCATATTTGGAAGATTATGAAAGGGTTAAACCAACACATTCAAAATCAGAATATCACTACTTACTTTAATAATTTGTTTTTATTTGGTTTTATTCTAATTCTAAAACTTTTGCACTGTACTGTATTTTTAAGTAATTTTTAAGAAAATATCCTAAATGCCTTTAAGTGGCTTAGATGTAACTCTAAACTTTATCTCTGTAGCTCCTCCATAAAATCTCTTTATTTCCACCTTAATATCTCTGTAGGCTTACCTTCATGTTAAATTATGTGGAGATTTTAAAGAGAAACAGCATTTATTTATTTATTTATTTATCTATTTATTTATTTATTTATTTATTTATTTATTTATTTATTTATTCATTCATTTATTCTTTCTCTTTCTAAACACATAATGTCTCTTTCCTCCCTAAGGGAAATTCAACAACTAGCAATTCAACCAATATGACAAGTTCCACCACCATGACCACTATGACATCCAGCAATGTGACCAACCACACTTCTCCGTCTGGGGGGGGCTCCTCACTGCTGCCTGTTACCCTCAACCTCCTACTGCCCATCATCCTGCTATGGTCAGTGCTCCATGGCCATTTTTAAACACTGAGAAAAGAGGATGTCTCGCAGAAGTGAGGCGGCAGAGAAAGACTTGAGACAATTAGAGGTGAAGGTCGACGACTGGACGATGGTCAAAAAAGAAAATCAGAATGCATACTTTTTCTAAATTTGGGGACTTGGGCCTAAAGAGATTGAAGGGAGACAGAAGAATGCAACCAGACCTGCACCCTTTGAGTGGATGGTTTTTATTTGCTCCAGAAAGCATTTGGCATAAAGCTTCGGATTCACAAAACTGGGATTTTTGCATTTTCAAAACATGTTCCTTCAGTGAATAAACCACGTTTTGTGTGTAGGCTATCAGAAAAAAGGGCAATTCCTATGTGAACTCTAAATCAACCCCTCAGACGCCAAGGAAATCAATGTTTGATTGATGGCAGTCAGCGTTTACCTTAAAATAAAACCACATACATTATTCAAAATGGGTCCATTTTGGAGTTGCCCATCACTTTGTAACGTACCAATCAGGCTCCACTGTCAATTACACTTACTAATTTCCTTAGTGGGATTTCTATGTCAATTATTTTCCTACCAATTTCCTTATTGTAATGAATTGTTCATTTTTTGTATGAATCGTTAATGCTATTTTAATTATATATGTCTACAATAAAACATGATACTCCATCTCTTTCCTCTTTGTTGGTTATATTTGGCTCCTCAGAGCTGATAAGAAAAGTTGATTTGCCTGTGGAAAAATCTCACTCTTTCAACAAGGAAATGTTCATGTAACTGTGTAAAATACAGGGATACGGAAGTATTTCACTGTCTCAAAACCAGACACACAAACATTATTATCTACTGTCAAAAACGCCTTAGATATAATCTCATTGACCAAATATCTCATTGCATTAAACAGATACATGAAAATATCTCATTGTCTAAAACACAGATATATGAACCTAACTCTATGACGAAAAAAACCCACACAGATATTAAAGTATTTCTTTGTCTAAAACACAAATATACAAACGTATCTCATTTTAAAAACAGACATGAATGTATCTATTTGTCTAAGGCACAGTGGTATGAATGTATCTCATTGTATTAAAACACAGAGATATGGAAATACATTGTAGTCTAAAATAGAAATATGAATTAATCTCAGTCTAAAACATAGATATATGAACATATCTCATTGTTTAAAACACAGATGTATGAATGTATCTCAATGTCTAAAACAGATATATGAACATATATCTTTATCTAAAACACGCAGATATGAAATGATCACATATGAATGAATCTCATAGTCTAAAACACAGCGATATGAACATTAATATGACATGAAAATATGGAAGTACACACATAGAGACATGCCAGTATCTTATAGTTCTAAACATCTGTATACAAAGGTGTTTGAAAAATGTGGAAATTTGTATTAATATTTAATGATGATTAAATAATTCATGTCTGCAATAAAAGGAAATACTTTATCTTTTGTTTATTCATGGTTTAGGCCCAGTTCCTGCTTTCAGAGCTGATAGGATCAGTGGTTGTGCATTTGCTCTGTATAAAGCTCAGTGTTTAACCACTTGAGTTTACACTCAGGACAGGTGCAGTCAATGCCTTAATTTTATGTGTGGGTTCCTAGTGACAAACAACTTTATTGTTTTCAGTTCCTCCAATACCTTTGAGTTGCAAGACAAAAATGTATCATCCATAAGCCTTACCTGACTTCTCTAATGCTAATGTGGCTTCTGTCAGATCTTTGCCAAGTTTAAATGGAGATATCATTAGCTACTGAAATAAATGAGGCAGACTTTAAATACATATTAAATGCATATTTACAATATGTGAAAAACAGGAAACAGGTCAGCATTTACAAACACCCACCAATCCACACACACACACACACACACAATAGTATAAAATAGCCTCAACTGAAATAACATTGGAGATAGAAGGTCTTCTGACCTTTTGTGTGTGTGAGTGTGTGTGTGTGTGTTTTGCTGTCAAGACCTCCAATTTGATTTCTGTTTACCTTATTTTACAATATAACCAGATTTGAATATTGAATATTTGAACTTTGAATATTGTGTGATTGGCAATACATGTACGTAAGCTGACCAGTCCAATGGCCTTTCAAAATGCTGTTCAGCAAAGAAGGCCATTATCTAGATAACTGTGAAATGACCTTGTGGTTGCTGAGTCATGGGTGCATTAAGAGTAAAAACAAATGAAGGAGATTAGAGATTAGCATGAGATAAACCAAGCTGATAGATTGGAAACTGAGAGAGAGCCAAGCCATATTCATCAGTGTTTACACATTCAGCCACTGAGCTTATTTATTCACTAAGCCTCTAAGCTAGCTGAGAGTTTTACAAGTGATTGGGGGGTTTTATATAAACTAATCTGGACATGTACACTAATCTCCATCACAACAAAATGTAATTGTTTATTAGAACTTTGCAAGAAAATGTGGACTGAATGTGGAGCTGTCAAGAAGCCATTACTGAGAAAAGGAAATAGATACAAAAGAATAAAAATAAAACCTGCTAGTATTTGCCTCAGAACCCACATCACAACATCTGAACATCTGAAGGTCTTTGAGAGAATATGTGTGAAGCACAATGAGCTGTGAACTTCTAAGACTGGACTTTGGAGATGTGGTGGCCGAGGACTTACAAACTGATAGTAAGTGTCTGGAAAGGACTGGAGGCTGTAATAAAGACAGGACACATTAAGCCTAGAAAAATTATATTAATGTGTCATTTTCTGTTGAATACACATTTGTTGCTTTGGCTGTAAGAGTTTTTGCAAAGTGTGTAGTTATACGTATTCTTTATTTAAATATATGTTATGCAGAAGTTACATACATGGAGTATGAGAACAAGAAGCATACACAAAACCTCACATTTTCATCATAGGAAAGAAGAGGTTGTGGCATGTTGTTCAAGTTCATCCGCTCTCTCTCTCTCTCTCTCTCTCTCTCTCTCTCTCTCTCTCTCTCTCTTTCTCACTCATTGAGTCATACAGTCAGGATGTAAGTGAGAGCTGAAAATTTCATGAGTTGATGTCATGCTTACAAGCAGAAGATGGTAGCAGGCGGAAGCTCAACATTTAGCAGCAAACATCAGTTTGTTTCCAGTAGTGAAACTTCACCTTAAACAGAAAAGGAAGAATTTCCGTTCAGTTCAGAAACTGTTCAGCGCATTAAAAGGATCTTTCTTTTTGTATGATTGTCTCTTTTATTAATTACAAACCTATTATTTAGTTAAAATACCACATTTAGTACAACCCATGTTTGATAGTTGCAGTGCTAATGGCGTAATCCAGCTAAAATCAACCCATCAAACCACATGCAGAAGTGGCCAGAGACACATAAGCACCACATCCCACAAAAGTGTATATGAAATGGGTTTTATATTTTTGTATAAAGTTAAAGCGCTGACTACACTCTGATAAAATAAACCAAAAACATGAGATGTTTTTTGCTGTTGTTTGCAGACTTATTTACAACCAAAACTCTTTATTTAGTTGCAGACCAATGCCCTGAGCTAAACTGGTGTAGGAAATGGCTTAGGTATTGTTGTTCTCTTTTACTTGAGGAAGTAGACTTTTGGTGAACATAGTGACCATGAAGATCCAAATAGCTGAACCAACTAACATTATCTGTTGCTACTTAAAGCACGCTTCCAAATTCTAGGCTCTACTTTTGCTACATTTAAATCCAGAATGTAGGTATAGATCCAACATTATAATGTTCCCACACTATGAACACACACAACAATGCTCATCTGTAAAAAAACATATTTGTCTTTATAAGCCTCAAGATGAAACTTCTGCAATATTATGGTCAATGTACTTTTGTGTAACCTGCATTACAACTTTTTGTTTTGAATGTATTTATTATTCACATGTGGCAATGGGAAGCACATGAATTAAATTAATTCATTTGTTATTACAAATTATTACAAATCTCCAGCAACAGTTATAATGAATTGTATCAGTCTTTGCACAGGGTATAGATACTGATTGTAGCACAGCACCTGACCTTGCAGATTGAGTAGAGCTGTATTTTTTGTGACCCAGAAGTTGACTAGAAAAATATACTTCAAATCAATTGTGGTGTACAATGTTAGTCCTGAATGGATAGATTACACAGGATGAGTCTTTTATGTTTTCACCTGTTTTGTACCCTTAAGCTTTAATAAATAAATCTCTAAAAAAGTGAAAAGCTATCAGAGATGTGAATGGTGTCTCTTGATGTGGAGCTGCTGTAGTAGTTTGAGCTCCTAGCATAAAAGAGCAGTAGAATGGCAGGACGCTACACACTACACAGCAAACAGGTGCTTCCTGTTGAATTTTCCCTTTTTTACCAAATATGCAACCCTTGAATAGTTTCAAACGAGTGTATGTCTGAAGAGTTAAATCATTGGGATTAAAAGATAAAAACCAGATCACCACCCTTAGTCTTATGAGTTCAATAAATGCTGACTTTAAACTCAGAGGACGCCTTACAATTCTTGAACAAATTTTTGTGCAATATGCAGACATTTTGAAAAATTGTGGGTTCAATCCCTGCTTTGAGTGACTGTCTGTGAAGAGTTTGGTGTGTTCTCCCTGTGTTTGTATGAGTTTCCTCTGGGTGTTCCAATTTTCTCCCTGTCCAAAAACATACATTGGTAGGTGTGGGAGTGGGGGATGGACTGGCTCCCTGTCCATACTGGGTATCTGCCTTGTGTCCAGTGATTCTGTGTAGGCTCTGGACTCACTGTGACTCTAAAATGAGGCATTTACAGAGGATGAATGAATAAATGAATTTCACCTCAAACTATTTTGGCTGGCTAATTTGACCGGATTTAATTACACAAATTAATCAATGAATTCCTCTTTAAATATGTGATATATTTTTATCTTAATGTATTGCTTTTTAGAGATGTTCTAATTTAGACTAACTTACCATTCTAATCACCTTACAACTGTACAACTGTAGTGTTAGGAGACTTGCCCAATATATATACAATACATGCAAATATAAATAACAAAGATGTGGGTAAAATTGTTTTTTGACACTAGTTTTGAACTTTTTTAAGGAAAAAAAATTAGTAAAATATTTACAGTTTGGAGAAAACTGTAAATATAGCCCCACAAGCAATGATCAGGCCTACAATGTTTAAAGGGCCTATGGTTAGATTAGGTCAAAGTTTTGGGACTATGTCATGGCTCATAGAACGTTTTCAGGACTTCAGAAAAGGCTTTAAGCTCTAGGACAGGTTACAGGACTACAAATCTTTTTGAGGGGGAATATAGGTAAAATTTGGACCAAAAGGAAAGTATTTGGAAATATACAAAAACTTGTAATATGTGAAAATGTTTCAGCAATAGGAAATATTTTGAGAATATAGCAACTGTTTTGAACCTACAGGTAAGGTTTAGGGAATAGAGGAAAAGTATAAAACAATAGGTGACATTTTAGAAATATTGGAAATGTATTGATCCTATAGGTGAAATTTTGGGTATATATATATATAAGTCTACGGGTATGTTTTGTGGAATCTGTTGATGCATCGAGTATGTGTTTAGCCTTATAGGATTTTTCAAATCTACAGAAATGTCTAGGATGTTTCCAGAATGTTTTATTCTAAGATTGACCAGATTATTGATCAGATTATTGTCACATAAACTAAGCCACATTCCTTCAAATTGTGCTGCATTGTGGGAAAAATTGTTTTCTGACACTAGTTTTGAACTTTTTGAACTTTTTTAAGGAAGACAATTAGTAAAATATTTACAGTTTGGTGAAAACTGGTTAGACTTGTTTCCATTCACCCTCTGATGATATTGACCATCTGTCCAGCTCCAGATCAAATAGTAGTTTGAAACCTTGCTCTCTCTGTCTCTCTCTCTGTCTCAATGTCTCACTCTCTCTATCACTCCCCCCACCCCTCTCTCTCACACTCACACTCACACACACACACACACACACACACACACACACACACAAACACACATTCCCCCTCTCTTCTCCTCTGGGAACCTGCAGCAGACACTGATCACATGACAAAAGCTCCATTGTTATGGGAGATCCATGAGTTTCAGCAGGACCACCTTTCACCTGTCTGCTCCCTCCATCTACTGAACTGGGTGTTTTCTTTCCCTTCGTCCCTCCTTTTTTCATCCCTCCTCACTTTGTGTCTGTCTTCATACACTATCATCCTGTCCATTCATTTGAAAAATAAAATTCCAAAAGCCAACTGAGGCTCGCTTCTCTATTTTCACCTCAAACTTCACCTGCAAATATATTCCACCTTGAAATTTCATTGCTAACTTTAAGGAAAACTTGTCTAGTATACAGGAAAAATTACATCAGAATATTTCAGCCTTATCTGCCCTCTTTTATCAAGCTGACATAGTCAAATTTGCATATTGTGTTCTCCTCTGAGCATTATACCTTCCAGAAATATATCTGAAATATTTATAACTTGAACTTTATGAATGTAAATATATGAATTTAAGTATATTTTTATATTTCCTTGCTGTACTGCAGATGTCAACCACTGTCCACCTTCTGACAACCCCTGATTAACTAGGCACACACACACAAACACACACACATATATACAAGGGTGTGATACACTTCTGCACCCTGATCTGAGACTACAAGTTTCACCACAAGCCAATCCCCTCCCCCTGAAACTTATACAGGGGGATTTCTGCCAGGGATGTTTTAAGACAGAGCTGAGTGTGTGGTTGTGTGTCTGTGTGTGTGCTGAATCCCACTTCAAGAACACTCAGCTATCCTTTTATGTAAATGCTTGAGTGGGCCACGCTGTCATTCATTGTAAATTGTAATTAAAGACTGTGGAACAGCAGTTAGGAATCTTGCCCAAGGACACTTATTGATATAGCTAGGTGTTTGTGCTTCAGCAGTGGAAAGGCCACTACACTATAACAATGCTTCCAGAACATTTTTGTTGTTACATAATCAATATTTCAAAACGAAGTTTCAGTGTGAGGTGTCCAGTTTCCATCCTTTTGGCACATTGCTTGGAGCCAAGGGCCTTTTGCAAATGTGTTTGTCAGCTGGCCGACTGACAGCAGGTACCTTTTGACCTTGTGCCAGAAATATTGGAAATGTATTGATCCTATAGGTGAAATTTTGGGTATATATATATATATATATATATATATATATATAAGTCTACGGGTATGTTTTGTGGAATCTGTTGATGCATCCAGTATGTGTTTAGCCTTATAGGATTTTTCAAATCTACAGAAATGTCTAGGATGTTTCCAGAATGTTTTATTCTGAGATTGACCAGATTATTGACCAGATTATTGTCACATAAACTAAGCCACATTTCTTCCATTTGTGCTGCACTTACCTGTGGAATGAACTGGATAAGCATATTGTTCATAAGCCCATACATATTTTGTACCATCTGAACAGGTCAAGGTTTTGTCTGCTAATGGATTCACAATCTGACGTTGGCATCTTTCATGATGCATCATGGAGGTGGAAAAATGTTCAGCATTTGCAGCTTTAAATAAACTGTGCTGACCAATGAAGCATGGTCACATCTGGATGGACATGAAAGCTTTAACATTAGGATGTAATGTGCTTTTTCCTGCTCTGAGACTCACTGTGTGTTCTTGTATCAAACTCACAATCTTATATCGTGAATCTCCAGTAACCTTTGTGCGCTGGAGTGGTCTTGAACAATAGACCTGTGTTCACAGTGCTCTTTGTGTCCAGGCTGGAGAGGGACTGGAGCAGCGGAGCGGTGGCTCAGCATACCTGAGACTTTGATTACCTGGGTAAGCAGCACTCTCTGCCTCTCCCCCTCTTTTTATTTTCCTTGGAGCAGGAAAGAGTTGCAAGAGAGAGTGGGATTTCATTACATTAACTACTTCCTTCACAATCAGCAAAGAAATACAAGCCCAGTCCCAAATGCAGCCCTTACAGCCCTGAGGTGCACAATAATACACCAGAAGAATGCATTGTTACGTTACTTATTTTGGAGGGCAAGAGGGTGCTCACTATCACCTTCTCTGTGTGTAGCAAAGAAACACAGAATTTCTTCAGATACAGGCAAGGACTGATTAGAATGGCACATTTTGTTTAACCACTTGTCTAATAAATTTGACAAAAAGAAAATACATTTTTTTGTGAATGAGTGCATGTGTTTGTTGTTGATCAAGTTGGCAGTAAAATGCATTATACCTATTATATTTCTGGACTTGTAGTGCTTAGCCTTACACTGCAAAAGTGTGGCAAGGTTAGTGGTCGGTAAAGACTTCCATTAGAAGTAGCCAGGAGTCCGTAAATTACTATTACCCACACCCACCTCTGGGTGAGTGGACCTGAACCGCTCTCCTTCCCTCTGCCCCTCCCATCACTTAGCCAACATAGCTGTCTGTTTGATAGTATAACAGAACTGGCAGTTAGTGTCCTCGTCTGTGTGGGTTGAGCTCCCATAGCATTCCATTGAAGTATTTTTGGGAATATGAAGTGGCTAGCTTCTCAAGATGTTTTCTATGTTTGAATTTTTGGCCCCTCAACATGAAAAAACTGCAGTGTTAGCAATATGGCAGCGTTGCTCAGCTAACATGTTTGCATCTGCTTGAAAAATAAGACACAGTATGCCATATAATCCATGTGTACCAGCAGATATCATTAGCTACTAAAATAAATGAGGCAGACTTTAAATACATATTAAGTGCATATTTACAATATGTGAAAAACAGGAAACAGGTCAGCATTTACAAAGACTCACCAATCCAAACCCACACACACACACACACACACACACACACACACACACACAGACCTTCCTCGTCTATGTGAGAATGAGTAATGGTGGTATTACTTAATTTAACAACTTCCGTATCACATTGTGTCATCATATCATAATGTAAGTGTTATTTCTGTCTCTAAAATAAAACTTTGTGACTCTGACCTTGCCTTTCATTTATTTATATCACCATTCAAAAGAGTATTTTCAGTCTTCACAACATTATATGGTTATTGTGAAGGTATCAAAAAATTAAGACAACTCAGTGATATCTGTCTGAAAGGATGTGGCTCTGCCTAGAAGAGAAAAAAATTAAGAACCACTGGTGTTCTGGATTACCTGGATCTTCAGAAGCACAAAATACAACCCACTTCTAGGACTGAACTTATGAGCTGTGAAACACATATCTGCAGAATTCTAAAAAGCAAGAAAAAAATCTTAAAATAAAAAAAGAAGAAGAATTAAGGTATTGGCTGTAGACAACAGAACATTTTCAATCTTAGTTGTGTGTAATATTCTGTTGGGTGTATGTATTTCTTTTCTGTTCCTGAATAATAAATAACAGCAGTGTATACCAAGACCTTGTTCCTTGAAGAAAAAAACTTTTTTGGGTTATAGTTGGGGAAGAAACTAATATTTTACATATTTGTTTTCAGCAGAAGTAAAGAAATATATATGCTTATTTTGGTATATTGATTTTAGACAATCCTAATAATCCTTCAGTGTATCTCCAAAAATTTGGCTGGTACTGTAACTGTTTTCTTGTCTGATTTGCTCCAGGCAATTGGGTCTCGTTCACTATTTTGTCCTTCCCGAGAATCCTGTTGCTCCCAGCAACCTCTCAAGTCGCCATGGTGACCTGACAAGGACAGCTGCCATCAAACAGCTTTTGCTGAATCTGAGAGGTTTACAGGATAACAGCCATCTGTTTCAGAAAGGAGAGGAGTACATGCCATTCCAGTGTTCTCCATTAAAACATAACATTTGCCCTTGTTTAAGCAGCTGTTTGGTGGAAAGATCTACCTGATAAGTAGTCAATCGGCCAAAACATGTTTGATTTTTAAAGTGTGTTTCTTTAGTTTTGCAGTGGAACTACAAAGTTAATGGGAGTACCAAAAACAGATGTCTTGTTATAACCTGCTAATTAACCACAAGCTGATGTGCATGACTGTATCAACATCAGTATACTCACTTCAGTGTAATCTACAAAAAAGCATTGCCAACAGAATAGGCATCATTCACAGACATCGCATGGGTGCTTTAACATAGTGTGAACATATGCACCTATTTAGCACATATTTAGCAAAGCAGAAGAAATTCTCACACTGCTGAACAGAATGAATGGAAGCAGAGGAATACTAGAAAAAAAAGATTATACACAGGTAGTTCTGACCCTGCAATGTGATTGGCTGAGATACTTTCTAGGAGTGCCAGTATTGTATGAAAATGGCACCTAATGGTTACCTAATGTGTTACACCAGTGCCAATATCTCATGTTATAGCACACCCTCTCGTATATTGTTGCTTAATTATATCATATAACTGAGTATCACCTTCGGCAGTATTACACCATACATTCTCTGACAACCGTAACTGCTCCATTTGGTTTTTCACAGAAACATATGGCTTCTTTAATGAGATTCTTAAGATTTTAGTCAAAGGACGCAAAAGCAGAAGTAAGATTTGTGAAATCAGTTTACATATCACTAATTAGTAGATTATTTTTAATAGACTAAAAGCCTAGTTGTGAGCGACTACCACTTACTACGGAGACTCATACACACTCTATTTTTTGTATTTACACATACAGAAATATGTTACATAGTTATGAACAGCAGCAGCCATTTTAATGTCTAGACTTAATTGTGTCTCAGTTTCTAAAGAACTGCATTACTGCCTTCTAACTACAGGCAGATTACAGAAACATGCTATTTAGGCTATGATGATTTCATAGCTGCTTAGTTCATCTCAGAATTTAGCTCAATTTTCTAGTTTAATTCTGTTTTAATCACATTCATGAGATAGATAGGAATTTCAGCATGCTGTGGTCAGGCAATGCAATGAAAGAAAAAAAAACACTTGCTACTCTTTGGATCTGTTTAAGTGTGCCTTCATATTTTAGAAACAACAGTTTTTGCTCTTTATTTTTTAAAGCATTAACCTACACTGTATGTCAACAAGAAACACTGAATAACTGAATCATTGTCAGGTGTAGTCTATCCAGAAGGTACAAACAGAAGGAACCAGTGGCTGAACATTATCATTTGACACACACTGTTAAAAAAGACAAAGACATTCGCAAGTTGACTCATGCTTTTTTCCTGTCCATGCGACCAAACTGAAAGCAGAGGTTACAAAATCTTTTGGAGGCTGTTGTTTTTTGGTGACTTTAACTGCTGTTTTTATGCGGACAGTAGGCTAAACCACGAATAATAATCATTATAATCAGCTGAGCTACTTTGAGGTAAACTTTTTTAAAACAACAGTAAACACTTTCAGTCTTTTACCTTCATATTATAAAAATCTTGCCATGCTGATTCAGTGGCTGAAGAAGCATTTGTTGCTCAGTTAGTAAGGATCTCAGTGGAAGCATGTTTAGGTATATCAGCTTACCCAGTTGTGAGATATAGGCATAATAAAAGCTGTTTTACACACAGTGCTGGTATTGTTTACAAAAGAAAAATGATTTTCCTGACAAATTTCCAGGGTTTATCAAAATATCAAGATTGTTTTATTGCAGGCATGAACCACGAGATTATTGGCAAATAACACACTGAAACTTGAGTGCTACTGCTTTTGTTCAATGGTTTTGCTATAGTATAAAGCAAAATAACAAAATGAACCATTATCATATAAGTGGGAGGATAATGTCTCTGTACAGTTAAAAACGTGTATCTCCATTTTTGTGGACTTTTAGTTAACTTTACATTTAAACACAGCAGCTGTCCTTCACACTGTGTGAACCAATAGAAATGCTCCAAAATTACTTGGAATAAAATGTTTTATATTGATGTCCATTAAAAGTAAAGAAGCTTTTCCCCTTCTCCTGTAAAGTTGCTGTTTTGGGAAATAGATCTTTTTAATTGGACAGCGACAATATACTTGAGTTATTGTAGCTGAGTGTAATACTTGGATATTACATTTAATGTTGTATTTATGCTGTATTAATGAAGGTCAGTGTTCATTCATTCCTTCATCTTCTGTAACAGCTTCATCCTGATGGCAAGTCTACCTGAAATAACATGCCGCAAAGGGGCACCAGTCCTTAGCAAGGCGACACACACTCACACATTCACTCACAGACTCACATGTACGGACACATTTGAGCTGCCAATCCACCTACCAATGTGTGTTTTTCAATTGTGGGAGGAAACCGGAGCACCTGGAGGAAACCAACACGGACGTGCGCCACCATGCCACCCTAATAGCAGTTCAGTCTTCTGAATAATTTTGACATATTGTACTGTGGTTTTTCTACCGTATGGTAATGTGAGTTCATTATCCATTTCATGGTCTAAAGCTTACCTGGAATCACTGGGTGCAAGGCAGGAACACACCCTGAAGGGGGTGCCAGTCCTTCACAAGGTGACACTCACACCTATGGACACTCTTGAGTTGCCAATCCATCTACCAACATGTGATTTTGGACCATGGGAGAACATACCAAACTCATCACCGAGAGTCCCCCCGAGCAGGATGTTAACCCACAACCTGTGTGACTGCAACACTACCTGCTGTACCACTGTGCTTCCCTGCATCAAAGTGTATATATCTACAAATGTACTTGATTGGCCACTGTGTTTGGTTTAATCAATTTTCAGAAAAGATTTTTTCTTTGGGTCCCTGAAGGGTATAGTCTATTGCCCTGAGGTATGTCTATGTGTGTGTGTGTGTGTGTGCATGTATAGGAAGTGACATATTTCCTTTCAATTGTCTAAATGAGGATTGGAGCTGTTGCCTAGTGCCAAACAATAAACAGGTTTATATAATATGACATTCTCTCTCTCTCTCTCTCTCTCTCTCTCTCTCTCTCTCTCTCTCTCTCTCATATCATATCATATCATATGTCTAATATCAGAATATACATGGCCCTTTTTTTGCAGGGTATACAATTGGTGGTGGAATATGTCCATGAGCATTAGTGAGATAAGTTACTGACACAGGATTACAAACACTGTTTCTGTTCACCCCAGATGGTCTGATCATTGCACCATCACCTCTGAAAATGCAGTTCCACAATTTCACAGCCCAGTACTTGAAGGCTTTACACCACTGTGGCCTAGGCTTGTACTGAGCATGGAGACTTTAAAGTCTCTACATAATTTTGGATGTTTAGTGTATTTAATTTAAACAAATACAGAAGCAGTTTCTTACTTCAACTTCCCTATTCAACGTATTGAAACTGAGATCACATTTGCATTTATTTTCCTACCAGGTCTAAAGGTAGGAGTAAAAGGTAACTGATCACCTACCAGTTGACCATAATAATTTGCATATCGAGATATTTTAGGCATAGCTTAGGCATTGCTTTCCAGAAGGTTGAATTTCCATGGCAAATGAAATAAAAACAAAGCCTGTACATTCTGGAACATGACTGATGCAACAGATTTCCTTTACAAAATTTCCCCCGAAATAGCTTTAAAAAGTGCTGTAACCATATTCGTAATAAGTACTTACTTTATGGGATTACATGCACTTAAAGTGAGTCACTTCACTACTTTAAGGTGCATCCATTTCTGTCCCAGATGTACGTTAGTTAATACCCTTAATCTCACAAATAGCATTAGGAGCCCAGGTCTAAACTTTTGACTATGTTGTATAGACACATATTTAAAACACATAGCAACAATGAGAGATTTCCAATCATTATAATGTTATCATATTTATCATTTATTTATCATTTAATTAAAGTCCTTTATATATATATGAACTATGAGAACTACTACATACAGTATGTTGACTAGTTTTTAAACGACTTCACTTGTTAAGAAATTATTTTTGTGAATGTATCATATATTTTGTACTAATCTTATTATAAACAGGGAACAACTCTATGGAGCATTAACTGCTGTATTCAAGGACTACAGAGCAAGCTGATACTGCTGATAATTTACTGAGAGCACCTGTAACAGGAAATCATACAAAGCATTCAGCCTACATTTCAATACTAGGGGCCTTTGACATTGCATTTTCTTTCTTTCCAGACATCATTCAGATCATGAAGGGTTTATAGTGTGAATACCAGGGAGTGGGATTGAAATTCACTGATACAATGTAAATGAGACATCTGGGGAATGAGACTGTGATTGAGAATCATGTGTTTGTGTGTGTGTGTGAGCTGAGAGGTGTAGACTCCTCGGCTAGCTGTGATTTCATTAGCACCTCTTCGTCTTCCCTCACAGCTGGTTACATTTACGCGCACCAAAATTATGAAGGTGTAAGGAATCACTGTATGGCTAAAAGCATCTGACTCACATTAATATATGGTAATACAGGTAACAATTGGTCATTAATAATAGGTAATTAATCCCCATTAGACTCTCCAACAACCTCTGATCTCCAAAATAAATAAATAAAATACTGACACTAAATATTAGAACATTGCTCTAAGGATTGCATTCGGCCACATAAACAAGAATGAAGTCTGCCACACTCCAATGAATGGTGCTCCATCACTCTGTAGTAGACAACACAGTTACATTGTTCCAAAGCTAAGTAATGGGGGTGTGTGAGGAGTGCATATACATTTCTAATCATAAGTTGCCATTCATGTGCAGCTGCGCTAGAGTTTTTTGTTGCTTTTCACACATCAATCTGAGGTTAGAACAGGCAACAAGTGGGAGGAATCACACCTGGGCTTAAGGGTGTGTGTGTGTGTGGGTTTGTGTGCGTGTGTGTGTGGGTGGGTGTGAAAGCTATCCAGACAGTGACGTTTATTTAGGACCACTGCCATAATTTAATTCTTTTGAACTCTGAAGTTGCATGCTTATAAGGTCACTTGACCTATGACTGTCCTCATGATATAAGGAAGATGATTTTACACTTCTTCACAACAGTAACAAAGACAGAAGTACAACCTTGAGCAACATATTCAGGATATGTGACATTCAAATGTACAGTATTACAGTTTTTATATTTCAGATATCTTGTGAAAATCTAAGCAAACATTACCAGTATTTTCACTATGAATGATAAACAGCTTCTTGACAGACCAATGAAGGAGTGAATTGGTTCAGGTCCAAGATCAGTTTAACAAAAGTTAAGTTTTTTATTTTTTAAACTGCTGCTATTGTGCCCAGTACTAAAAATTACAATAAGATCTTGTTTACATGGAGAGCTCTTTCCTTAATTTCATGGATGTTGTACAGGTGCTTGTATGGGGGAAAATGTTAAGGTTGGCTTTCCTGGGAGTGTGACAGTTTTGTCTAGAGATGTAATTCCAGCAGCTCTGCTCTTCAGCTTTAGATAAGTCAACATACAGACTCACCAGGACTGGCTAAATCTACCACACTGAGTACAGTGTTGAGAAGGCACACATTAGCTTCTGTTTCAGTAGGGTTTTGTGTAATGAGTGCCCAGTTTAACCTTGTAACAGCTGTAAACTAAAAAACCCACACTGGATAAGACATATTTTGCAGAATTGGTGTCAGTATGACACAAGTTACAATCACAGACAATGAACAGAAGACAACTAAACCTTGTTTACTTGTGAACTAGGCACTGACTGCATAGACCACTGTTTAAGCAGACAGCATTCTAACTAGAGTTTAGAATAATTGATAATATTGATATCAACCCTGGTATTGATATTGAGCAATACTCATGTAAAAAGATCAATACTCAAGCTTTTTTTCTCTCCCCCCCGTCTTTTACTGTTGCACGACACGTGGCAAAGAGTAGCCCACCCCCCCAATTTTTTTTCCCAATTCTGTGGCTAGCATTGCCTCAATTTCAGCGCGGTGGATTATAATCTTCACGTTTTTATTGCGATTTTAATTATTTGAACATAATGAGGTATCTAAGAATTGGGACAGCCTACATGTCAGGAGCGGGCACACTGTGACGTAAAATGCTCTCTAATTAGACAGCTCACCATGTTTTTGGACAGACCCTAAGAGTTGGTGATAAACACTGAATATTTATATACACTCTAGAAATAAAAGGGTCTTTAACGGTTCTTAAGTAAAGGTATAGGCTCTGTATAGAACCAAGAACATTGAAGAAATATTTATGCAATATTGATGCATTCCTGTAAATGCTTCTTTGCCTGGTTCAATGGTTATTATCTATGATGTTGTAAATGATTCCACATATCACCAAAAAAGTTTCCAATATTGTTATGAGTCAGAGAAACATTTTTGATTCAAGTTGCTGTTGTCCAGGAAACATCAGCATAAGCCCGGTTTTATGAGCAAAACATGGTCATAGTAAGCACGCAAAACATTACAATATAGCGGATCTGACTCTCTTCCGCTACAGTAATACTGAGAGATGATGCCATCAATTTCACTAAAAGAGAAGTGGTCATTCTGTCTTCTGCATTCATGATTAAAATGCACTTCTAAAGTTTACCCTAAGCTTTAGCACATTCTGCTCTAATGGAAAATGTCTTGCCTTAAGTTAGTTGTGTTACACCCATATAATGAGTGCACGCATGGTAGACATGTTGAATTGTGCACACAAACACAGCTTAAATAAACTCTATAGAAAAGCCTGAAATAAAATAAGGCCCTATACAATGAATACTCTTCAATTCAAAAGGAATGTTGGATGAGCAAGTGACTACAAACTTCAGGGTATACAGTGTATCTCTGGCATAAATACACAGCACAATTCAGAAGTTGCACCAGCTATACCATATTTATGTCTTTAAAAATAAAAATGCTCATTATTTTGCTCACAATATTTTTACAATTCAAGTGTAAAAATACACTATTAATGGATTTGTGGAAAAGTAACAAAACAAAGGTTGGTTGCTGAGATGTACAAACACCATTTTTAGAAAAGTTGGGACAATTCGTAAAAATGCAATAAATAATGAAATCTGCAATTTGTTCATTTAGTTAATTTACATGAACATTTATTTAACAGACATGGGGAAAAGAAAAGATCTTCATTGTTTACAATGGTGAACTTAACTCTATTTGTTAAATATAAACAAATTCACAAATTAATGCTTGCAAACAAACAAATTAAAAAGAAAAACCTGGAATAGATGCATGTTTACCATTGGGTCTCATATTTTATTTTGGTTTAACTTTCTGTCCTTTGGAATTTGTAGATTAGATTCGCTGAGTTTCTTCTTCATGGTGCACCATACATTTTCAATATATGACAGATGTGGACACACAGTGTCTATAAAGCCATGTTGTTGTAATTTGTGTAGAATGAGGCCTGGCATTGACCTACTGAAATAGAAATGTACTTGCTGGGGATAAATCATCTTGATGGAAGCATGTCTATCCAAAGCACCAATAGAACTCTCCACAACAATGGTACCATCACAGATCACCCATGCCATGGACACTGATGTTGCATTGAAAAATGTTTGGCCATTCTTACAAAATTTGACAAAAACCTAATGAAGAACAACCTTTTTTTTCTGACTGAGACTTTGGTGAAAGTTTTTTTTATCTTTTATATAGTATGTAATGCTTCAGAATAGTGTACATTAGCCATTAGCCAGTATAGTAGCCAATTAACAAATCATAGATTCATGTTTTAATAGTGTTACAAAATGTCCAAACATCTCTGGAAATGTTTATATCACTCTCATACGGTTGAGAATTTTCCAAACCTAAAGATGTTCTTAATGTTATTTGCATTAAACAATATCACTGTAGATGTTTAAATGTTGTTCTTCAGTAGTTTTAATTAAAAAGTTCTGTACTGACTGATGTCCATGGCCAACTTTAAACAGTCATTTATGACAATCTCGCCTTACTATTTTGTTGATTTTAATAGTTTTATCCCAATTTAGTCATGTCCCACAAGACAGCTAGATTACATATGATATAAGCTGGGAGGGTGAAGCACCACTGTATCGTTTCAATGTAATGTAATTGGAGAGCTTCCACTTGGAAGAGAACACTTATCACAGGCTGAGTCATCAAAAATTAGCCAAAATTATTGGTCAACTGATGAATCTGTAATCTAACACAAAGTGCCTTGAGATTTTAGCCCTGACCGCTTTATTTAGAGCATATTAATCCAGTGGCCTTATTTCTCCCTAATTTTTAATTTATGAATGCATCTTTGAGTTCTCATGGTAAAGCAGTAGTAATTCAATCTTCACAGACACCAGGCCTGTCCAGGATGTCAAATATAACTCTGTTTATTGAACACACAATCTACAGCATTAACAAAAGAAGATATAGAATAGATCACAAACGGACACCTGCCATCGGCCCACTCTCTTCAGAAAGACAGAATTCATCTGTTTGAAAATGGCATATTTTTTTTTCACTTACTCTCACATTATTTAAGTTCATGAGCCTAGTTTGCATTCCCGCTCCCGCTGCAGTTTGTCTGTTTTCCTCTCCTCTGCGTCATCATGGAAATGAATAACAGGGAAGTCCAGCTGCTGCTCCATCCAATGGGCCACAGTCAGCAGTTTCATGTCCTGGAAGGACTGCCCAATCAGCTGTAGGCCAATGGGAAGACCTCTACTTGACAGCGCTGTTGGTACGGTAACAGCAGGAACACCTGGAGCAGAATAAGTTAAAGACTTAGATTTTAAATCCCAGACTTCAGCTGTCCTATGGTATAATATGATTATAAAAATATCTTTATGACATTTTTTGCATGTAGTGTCACATCACACAGCTCCAGGGACATTGAGGGTATGGGTTCAAGTTCCGCTCTGGCTGACTGTCTGTGAGGAGTTTGGTGTGTTCTCCTGCGTGGGTTTCCTCCCACAGTCCAAAAAAAAAAAAAAACATGTTGGTAGGTGGATTGGCGACTTAAATTTGTCCATAGGTGTGAGTTTGTGTTGCCCTGTGAAGGATTGGTGCCCCCTCCAGGGTGTGTTCCTAATTTAGGAACACACCCTGGCTCCAGACCCACCGCAACCCTGAACTGGATTCCATACACTATTCTGGTCATTTGTTTACTTGTGTTTTTATTGGTTGAGTAGGGTATTGAAGGCAATGTTTATCATTTTAATTAAAGAAAAAAAAATATTTATAAAAATATGAGTATACAATTTGCTAGCTTTTCAGTCTTTTTGCATACAAAGCCCCTGTTTCAGTAAATGGCATAAAAAGAACAAAAAACTGCGTGTTTTTTTGGTATTCTATGCTTTCTCTCTCTATACTCATCGCAGAGAACCAGCATCTAAGGTGTTTAGACAGAAAATAGACATTGAAAAGAATGAACTGAGTTGAAGATATTGCTCTATTCCCCCATGGGTGGTTAATAATGACTTATTTATGCTGAGTCAGATTACATAAGATGGAAATTTGGGAGACGGCTAACTGGATGAAATGAGTTTCTGTGTTAATTCAAACAGTGAATAAAGACTTACAGACAAGTTATATTTCAGTCACATATAAACAACAGTTTTCTTTTTCTAACATACCGTTCCACCTTAGCGTGGATGTTTGCATTAAATATGTTCCATCAATTTTGTTTTTTATGCATCTGCTGGGGAAATAAAACTTAAATTTCTTTTTTTGTTAATATAATACATATAACATTTCCAGAAAAGAGATATATACACACACACAACTTTGTTTATTATTATTAATTTTTTGCAGGCAGGTTTTGTACTTATGTCAGTTAAATAAATGTTTATTAACATATCTACCTTCTAGATTAATGTTCCATTCATAGAGTACAATCATGAATAGAACTAATAATGGTGCCAAAGAATGGAACTAATAATTGGAGCGCAAACAATTTGCATGCAATAAGAGCTCTCAAGCAGCAAATCACTGCTGTTTCACTTCTCATTTGTGTTGACAAGGTTCTGACTTTTGTAGCTGAAATGCATGCTTGATAAAATTTACTCATAATTAAAGTTTCTCTTGATTGATACCAGTAACATGTTTTGGGTTTGAATTCTATGCAAAATATGCACATTATCATAAAGTAACCAGAAATATGCATACAGCAACCTCCATAATTATTGGCACCCCTAGTTAAAATGTGTTAAAAGCCTTAAAATAAATTAATTTTTTATTGCAGAAGCATAATCTCACTCTGAAAAAATTTAGAATTTTTTTTCCTTGTGAAATTCCCAATAAGTCTGAAGTGTCACATGACCCTCTTCCCATTGAAAAAACAAAAGTTGGATCCAAAATGGCCGACTTCAAAATTGCTGCCATGGTCACTACCCATCTTGAAAAGTTTCCCCCCTCCCATATACTAATGTGCCACAAACAGGAAGTTAATATCAACAACCGTTCCCATTTTATTAAGGTTTATCCATATAAATGGCCCATATACATGCCAACAATCTGTTTGGGGGCCTGCACGGAGAAAGCCTTTTCTGAGTTATTCTTATAAGTGTAAATGGGTGGAGTTTGCCCAGCGGTACTGGGATTTTAACTGGGACCGTGTACGTTGGACAGATGGAGCTTTTTGGCAACAAACACTCTAAGTGCGTCTGGTAACACCAAGGATGAGTACGCAGAAAAACGCCTGATGCCCAAAAGTATGGGGGAGTATCAGTGATACTGCGGGCCTGTTTCTACATCAAAGAACCTGGGAACCTTGTAAGGATACATGGGATCATGAACTCTTTGAAATATCAAGACGAAAGCTGAAGATGGGTAGTCACTAGATCTTTCAGCAAGATAATGAACCTAAACATGTGGCCAAATCTACTCAAAAATGGTTCACAAGGAACAAAATCAAGCCCCTCTCATGGCCATCTCAGTCCCCAGACCTCAACCCAATAGAAAACCTGTGGGGTGAGTTGAAGAGGAGAGTGCATAGGAGAAGACCCAGAACTCTGGATGTTTTAGAGAGGTTGTGCAAAGAGGAATGGTCGAAGATCCCTCTTTCTGTATTCTCCATCTTGTGAAGAGTTATAGGAGAAGATTAAGTGCTGTCTTGTTGGCAAAAGGAGGTTGTACAAAGTAGTAACACCAGGGGTGCCAATAATTGTGGCACACATGATTTCATTCAAAAGATTTATTCCTTAATGTGTGATTTTTTCCCTACCAAATAAAGGCACTTGAATTAAAGCTTATTTTTTTCCTTTTTTGCATTGTTGTCCTATATTATTTAAAAAAAATAGAACTTATTAGAAGCCAAAGAACACTTCTTAACCAGGGGTGGCAATAATTATTGAGGGCACTGTAGATATAATCAAAAACAATAGCAATCAGGAAAGCATATCTGATATACATGGACCAAGTATAACATTGGAACCACATTCGTTTATGACATTCTATGGCATCTGACCATAAAACAAAAGTCATGAATACAAATGAGGCAGTAAACCAATAATCTTTCAAGCTAACTTCATAGATGCCAAATGCATTTGCTTGATTTGCCTGCCTGCAGCCCAGACTTCTCTTGAAAATGTATGGTGTATGGATGTGTAATTTACTACAACAGTCATAACACTTTTGAAGACTTTTAGTAAGGTTTAAAATGTTTTTCAATCTTTTTCTAAACTTTTTGCTTAATATTCTCCCCAAATTACTCTTAGCCATGACTCCTCAAATGATATGATGCCTCCAACCTGGGAGCATGAGGAGCACTGATTTATTTTCTCAGTATATATCAATACTGAAAAGTTGACAATACTAATACACATTTTCCCACTGTAATTATTCTATTTAAATCAGACACTGTAAAAATGAGTTATAATATTGAATTTTTCAGTATTTATATTTATTGATATACAGATGTTTTTGGCTACCTGCCATGTTGACCGGTTGGGTGAAGATATCATCCTGGGCACTTCGTGTGCGGTTGTCTTCCTGAATGAACTCAGCATATTGTGCTGCGTCTCTCAGAGTCGTGGGAGTGAGGAGCACATCAACACCAGACTGGAAAACACCCCAGAAATCCTCCGCAATCAGACGTCTCATCTGCTGCGCCTTCACAAAGTACTGGTCATAGTTCCTGCAGGATGCAAGAGAAATGATCAGAACAAACTTCCAATAACAAAACATATTTGTATCAATTACAATATATTTGGTGGGATATAGTCTTAAAGAGATGTTTCTGGGCAAGTTCAACTAACAACTTATGAGACCTTATAGTCTATAGAGCTGCTAGTGAGCAATGAAGAGTGAAAAGGGAGGTGTGAGCATACCCCGTAGTAAAAGAATAGTATTTTTGACTTTCTTTAGTATGTTTAAACAACCTCTGCAGAATTAAAATTTAAATGAGACTGCTACATCACTAAAGGCTGAGGAAATACAAACACAACTATCTTGTAGGAATAAAAGTACCGAGTGAAAATTGAAAAGAGAAAAAAGAAAGATAAGTGAAAATGCATAAAAAAACTCACTCATGGATTCTAAGGCTGGACAGAGCACATATAATATGTCCCTTTAAACTAAAGGAAAATATGAACCATAAACTGATAAAACATGCATTAACTTCTTCACAGGAAACATTTTATGTATTGTATAAAATATAGCAGTTGTGCATTCACATCATTTAACACATCCAAAATATCACACATTAGTGTTTTGCTCAACAACTGAATTTGGCATTAAGATGTGGTGGTCTAAATTATTGTTTTGTTTATTATGTGTTTTTGTTTATAGGGACTATCTCACTGTTTCAGCAGAAAGTAGTTTCCTGAGAGGATTCTCCTGCGGACAACATTGTTAAAGCCCTCATGGCGTGTGGTGGCATAGAGAGCTTCAGTTGAACTCTCCACTTCGCTCCGGTGACCTGAAAAATTTCATACAGAAAAATATGCAAGCAAAACATGTACAGCATACAGAAAAAATGTTAGGGTTCATTTTTCTTAATGTAAAAAAATATGTTTATTCCTTACTGGCTTATTAATCCATACTAGGTCTATGTGATATTACTAATCAAAAACAGGACTTTGTGGATTTCCCTGTGGATGTGCATCTTCTTCTGGATCAAGAATCCTTTTGGGGATCCTTGACTGGATTTAATAAATAAGATTTTACTAACTATAGGATAATTTATTTTTTTGCAAACAAGAAAGTAGGTTTATATAACTAGAGGTTATGATGAGAATATAGTGGTACACTGCCCTTTCCATTAGTCAGCTGCATAATACATATATATTTAAATATATTGATATCAAATAATTAAACAGTAATGTTCACTTATAATTGGTTAATTCAGCCAGTTGCACCCTTTGTAGACACGGATATGCAAATATGCACACACAGTATGGCTGTACCATATCGTATCGTTCGTGATAATATCATATTTCTTTATATAATAAAAAGAAAAAAATATAATGTTAATCATCATATTCTGTCTTGTTTGCATGATGACTCAGCACAGCAACTATTCTGTGTTTGTTTTGTTATTTACTGTAAAGTTTTAAGGTTACTTTTTGTACAATTCCTTTTGCTGTTTCTACCCACACACTACATTTTCTGCACTTTTGTTGTGTGGTAGATTTATATGCTACCTTATTTTATACAATAATATAATATTACTGTTGTTTACAAAATAAGCAAATGTTTACTGATTTCTTTTGTCACTGTCATATTTTAATATTTGAAACTGTTACATTTGTAGTAAAATAAATCCTTTTAATAAATAAAACCATGTAATGCTATAGACATTTTAATATATTTAATTAATATAATTAATATTAATATAACATTTATTTTGTTGCATTAGTGTGTTCTTGAAATTAATAAAAGTATTTTTCAGTGTTTTGTTCATATAGCCATGATATCATTATTGCAAAAAAAACCCTGAAATATTGTGATATTATTTTAGGGCCATATCGCCTACCCCTAACACACAGTTTATATAATCTCCACAGACAAGCTTAAAAATGTACTTAAAATCTTTCGAGTAGCTATGGTCACCGTGCCCAAAGGCAAGAGTCCACTATAAGAGAATAAATTAATTGAAAACACCCAGCGAAAGGTGTTTTCCACCACTATAGAGCACGATTAAGTATCTTTGGCATGATTTAGAGTGCCAGAAAGTGGCAGAGTGGCAGCCATGGCCTTATGTTAGAGGACTGGGCTTCGTATGAGAAAGCTGCTGGTTCAATACCCGAGACTGGCAGGAACATCCATGGCTAAAGTGTCCTTGAGCAAAGCATCTAACCCACAAAATGCTCCCTGGGTGGTAAGGATAGCTGCCCGCCACTCAGTGTGTGTGTGTGTTCATTGCCCCTAATAAGTAGTGTGAGTGTGTGTTATCACTGCCACGAATGAGTTAAATTCAGAGGTCAAATTTCATTGTACGGTTGATCATACAGCATGTTGATTACAGATGTCGCAAGAACTGATACTTGGGAACCAAATCGATACGAATTCGAAAAAAGTACAGTGTTCACAGATCTCCCAAACAACACAAGTTCACCATAATAAGCCTACACACTAATAAGTGGAGAGTGCTAAAACAACAACAAAAATACAAGAAATGGCATCAGCAGGAGAAGCAGCAGGTCCAATGCGACTGGTTGAAAAAAAAAAAAGTTACGTATGAAAATATTTTGCATTTGACTCTGACAACCAAACAAAGTCACTGCATCACGAAGCCCAACCAGCCCAGAAGCAAGACAGACACAAAATAAAATAAAAAAAAATGAAAAAATATCTTACCAGCGCTTACATTAAGCTGTCCCTTTCAAAACAAAACCAAATTTGTGACTTTCCATCAAACCGTTCGTTAGTAATCCTCATGTTTGTGTAAAGAGTACTGGCAAAAAAGTACAAAAAGTAAAAAAAAAAAAAAAGAAAAGAAAAAAAGAAAAAAACTATTAACATATGATTCTTTTGTAACTAAGGCTCTCGACTTTCTAATGACATGTCAGTCAAGTCTGTAGACTAATCAGGGGCCAAGTTATTGCGATGTGCATTCAAGGAGGGGGACAAATACAGCATGCTTCAGCAGAGTGCATTTGCTTTCAGTGCCTAACAGACCCAGGCACTGTCAGAGATGACACAAACAGTTTTATTTGGCTGTCACAATCTCAACAAACAATAAGCAAGACAATAAACATATTTTCAAAGCTTAGATTTCTTTCACTAGCTGCCTTTCTCCCATGAGACCATTTAAATATGGGGTGAGTGGGTGTGAGGAGGTTGTCTCGTTCTAATATATACTAAATTGCAATGTTTTGCAATTCTTCTTCTTACAACACTCAACAGACGTCCGGGGACAGAGGAGACCAGTTTCTCAAGTTTAGAAATAGGAATGCTCTCCCATTAATGTCTAATACAGGCCTCTAACTGTTCAATCGTCTTGGGCCTTCTTTGTCGCACCTTCCTCTTTATGATGCGCCAAATGTTCTCTATAGGTGAAAGATCTGGACTGCAGTCTGGCCATTTCAGTACCCGGATCCTTCTCCTACGTAGCCATGATGTTGTGATTGCTGCAGAATGTGGTCTGGCATTATCTTGTTGAAAAATGCAGGGTCTTCACTAAAAGAGATGACGTCTAGATGGGAGCACATGTTGTTCTAGAACCTGAACATAGTTCTCTGCATTAATGGTGCCTTTCCAGACATGCAAGCTGCCCATGCCACAAGCACTCATGCAACCCCATACCATCAGTGATGCAGGCTTCTGAACGGAGTGTCGATAACAACTTGGGTTATCCTTGTCCTCTCTGGTCCGGATGACATTGCATCCCAGTGTTCCATAAAGAACTTCAAATCGTGACTCATCTGACCACAGAACAGTCTTCCATTTTGCCACACTTCATTTTAAAAGACCCCTGGCCCAGTGCAAACGTCTGAGCTTGTGGAGCTGCTTAGAAATGGCTTCCTCTTTGCACTGTAGAGTTTCAGCTGGTAACGGCGGATGGCACGGTGGATTGTGTTCACTGACAATGCTTTCTGGAAGTATTCCTGAGCCCATTCTGTTATTTCCTTGACAGTGGCATTCCTGTTTGAGGTGCAGTGACGTTTAAGGGCCAAGAAATCATGAGCATCCAGTAGAGTTTTACGGCCTTGACATTTACGCACAGCAATTGTTCCAGATTCTCTGAATCTTTTGATGATGTTATGCACGGTTGATGATGATAACTTAAAAGTCTTTGATATTTTATGCTGGGTAACACCATTCTGGTATTGCTGCACTATCTTTCTGCACAACAATGGTGGAATTGGTGATTCTCTTACCATCTTGGCTTCAGAGACACTGACACTCTGAGAAGCTCTTTTTATACCCAAGCATGTTATCAATTGACCTAATTAGTGTTAACTGGTCTTCCAGCTGTCCGTTATATGCTCAATTTCCTTTTTCCAGCCACGCATTGCTACTTGTCCCAACTTTTTTGGGATTTGTTGACACTGAAATTTTGAATCAACATATTTTTCCTTTAAATTATTACATTTACTCAGATTAAACTTTTGATCTGTCATCTATGTTCTATTACGAATAAAATATTGACATTTGCCATCTCCACATCATTGCATTCAGTTTTTATTCACAATTTGTTTTTATTCAGTTTTTATTCACAATAGTGTCCCAAATTTTTTGGAATCCGGTTTGTATATTGGTATTGAGAATCGTAGAATTTTAGTGGTATTGGTACCGGTTAATAAAATTCTGGTATTGTGACATCCCTAATGTCAATAATTACCTAATAGTGAATAAGTTGGGACTCTGGAGCTGAAGATAGACCATTGCACATTTTAACAATGGTTTATACTGCCAAGTTAATATAGTGACAAAAATGATTATAAGATTTACTGTCTAGCCTTAATTCTGAGCACATTAAAACTGATCCATGGCAATGAACTAAGGCTTTTTTACAACATGTTGTTCAGTATTGTGTGTATGGTGTTACATTTACATACCATATTGAAGCCCATCAAAGCGTGCCATATTAGAAGCCACTTCGCAGCAGCAGAGCACATGGTAGCAGACGATGGAGTGCTGCGTGTGAGGCAGTGAAACCTCTTTAACTCTCGCCCCCGCACCCTCAAAAAGATCTGCCACACGCTTCCACTGTGTAAGAGTTTCCTCACACAACATTGGAGCATGATACTCCTGCAGAGTCACACAATTCAATAGGTCATTACAGTGAATAAGCATCATTGAATGTACTATAGATAGATTAAAATAAATAAAATAAATACTAAAATAAAGTATCAGTTTGAGCTATCCAACCTCATCATAATCAGGAATAATTTTTTAAAAATTGCATTTAGGAGCCACTGATATTAATCAGTGTTGAAACAGCAGTTAAATTCTGGCTTTGAAACGTTTTTATTTATATTTCCCTTTCCACCTTGCAGGTGTTACACCTTAGCACCTGTGCATGATAATGAAACACAATTTAATGTCATAGTGTAGTGATTTACCTCTGGACAATCCAGAGAACACTGATAATAAAGCACCATCGATGCTTATAATCCCGGTCTAAAACTATATTTTCTCTTTTAACCCATATCATTACCAGGAAAGCAGGCTACCTTTGGTATTCCCACACAAATATCTCTGATGTCAAAGTGCTCCAGAAGGCCAGCAGGTGAGTCAGGAACCTGAATTGTAGTTGAGTCTTTTTCATCCTGACCCTGAAGAACACCTGCAGAGACAGAACACATAGTTCTATGACTACACTGTGCTTTTTGTTTGTACAGACATATCTGCTGCAGCACCAACGTTGTTCAGCCAGCTCAGCTCCACAGTCATGTTTTCAGAACAATCACTTGTTTTCAATTATTATTATTTTTCTTCAACAACAGTTGCAGTTTAAATGGAAGACATCCCAGCTTAAATTAGTATGTGCTAAACGTAATGTCTGTTTATATTACATGCATGAAATGATCAGTAAACATTGTAATTGTAATTGAATTAATTTCACTTGGAATGATTGCCTTATTTTTATTAATTGGATATTGTTTTAAAAGTCTGCTTTTCACATTGTTATTACTTGTCTACCTTCATCTATAAATTTCATTGGGACACAGTTACATAACTAGGATTCTCCTCAATGGAACTCAGACTTGAATAAAGTAAATAACTGAACAAAGGAATGAACAGTTAAGCTTCGTACCCAGTACTGTGGCAGCATCATGAACACTTCTGGTCAGGATACCTGGGACATCCATGGAGTTGACCAGAGGGATGAGGCCATGGCGGGACAGCAGGCCGTAGGTGGGTTTCAAGGCCACAACCCCACACAGAGAGCCAGGGTTACGGGTGGAACCTCCTGTGTCTGATCCCAAAGCCCTGACACACACAAACACAGAGCCAGGTTCTGTACCATCACAATTTGAGTTTCCTTGGTCAAATGAGATGCTTTCTTAACAATGTTTATTGCAATGAACTATTACTGTTTATTTGCTGAATCCAAAATTTGCTATTTGAAACATGTAATGTGAGACAATCTGATAAAAATCTAATTAACAAATCAAATACGGTGTGAACAAGGCACCAGTGTGTATTTTGACAATTCAGGCATTTGTATTAGTACTGCTAGGGTTTCAGTGGCCATGTTTGCTAATTTGCTAATTTGGTAGACTCACATAAAGCTACTGAGTGAAGCCACAGCAGCTGCACTTCCTCCAGAACTTCCCCCTGTGATGACCCAATCAGTATCTAGATCCTGAGCCACGCTCTGTTCGCGGTATGGAACTGCATAACTCCAGGGATTCCTCACTGGACCAAACACACCATCTGTACTGCCCGCCCTAAAAGAGAATTTCAAGAGAGCACAATATACAAAGAGATTTGAAAAAAAATGTTGTTTTTTTTAAACAACATTCCCCATTTGATAAACAGCACTTAAAAGCCCTGGGAACTCTTTTTTAAATATAATTATTAATTATAAGTGATAATCATTTACTGTATAATTCTAAACTTGGGTGTTATGTGAAACGTTAACCAGTACTGCTCTTCTCTCGATGTATAATGGTCAGTCCTAAAATTGGATAATGCTTATGTCAGTATTACCCTTACCAATCAGAAGGCTACTAGAGCCACACCTCTTCTCTGAGTTGAAGACACTGATGAGCTAAAGCTTAGGAGCCATCTTAGTGAGCTAAGGGGTAGGGTTGGTGTGTAGAGTAGAGTAGCAGCGATAAAGGCAGACCCACTTGGTTGGCAGTACAGCAGAGTAGTAGCGGGGATAACAGCCATACTCGGTCAGCATGCAATGCAGAATAGAAGGAGGAACAGCATCCAAACTTCATCTGCAGTATAGCAGGGTAGAAGTGGAGATAGCGACCACCCTGATCCGGCATGTACAGTAGAGTAGCAGCGGGGAAAGCACTAATTTGGAGACACTCTAGAAGGTATCCTGTTTGTACTATTATGTTAACAAAATAATCATGTGAAACCACACAAAAGACATCTGTAGGTTCGTACATATACAGCTGTATAATGCCAATTTTACCTGCCTGTGTAGTTTTATTGTGTATCTTGTGTAAAATGACATACGCGGGTTCAGAGTAAAACCCAGAAAAAATCTGTGACTGTTCTGTCTCGAAGCTGTGTTGCTGTGGTAATGTAAACAACATTCTATTCTCCGGTGATAGGAGCTGTCAGTCACACCTGTTCAGTAGTATATTGGACCATGTCCACACCGTTTGCAGAGACCTCTGAAGAGTGTTTTTTTTTTTTTTCATTTTGGAGGAGAGATTTTTCATATTTCTGTCAAAGTTTAGAATTATACAAAAAAATTCAAAATGAGTTCCTAGGGGCTTTAAAGCTTTAATCTTTGAAAGAACCAGTTTCTATGACCGAACTTGAAGATTTCTTTTATATTTTTGAAAAATTTCTTAAAATGAATTGAAACTGTAATAAAAACAAAGGATGGACACAAAGTTTTCTCCAATTCCATCCTTGGGTGCAATGAATCTCCCTCAATTGCACACAGTACCACAAGCTCCACGTGGTACCTTCTTTGGGCCCAAAGATTTTTTCCCCCGACCTGCTGCTAATACAACACTACTGAACAGTTTAACATGTGATCAGAGAACAGAAACAGTCCTGATGTGCTACATCAGCTGAAAGACTGCCATGTTAGCTAGCAACGTGGACAGAGATGAGAGAAAGAGACCATCCTACCCACAAACACAGCAAGGCCACATGTACTGCAAGGACCTGGATTCGAACCTGTGATCTCTAGGCAATGAGGTTACAGTTTCTAGGCTGAAAACATGTATTTTATAGTCTAGCTTTTAATTATAACACAGTCTGATGAATAACTTATCTTGTCTCTTGATGTATTATATTTTAAACATAACTTTGCATAATACCAACATGTTATACTGTCCTAAAGAATTGCATTGAATCTGAACTGTTGAGAGGTCAGGAACTTACAGGAAGGAATTTACAGCAAAGGGAAACATTTAATTTTAATCATATGTGAAGACAGACAGATGGCAATGACATGACATGATAAAGAGTTTTGTTTACCCCATGGCAAACTCATCTAAATTGGTTTTGCCCACGAGTACAGCACCCTGATCCAATAACTTCTGCACCACTGTGGCACTGAATGGAGGACAATAACCTAGAGAAAACAAATGAGGATCAGCTTAGACATGGACAAATATATATTAAAGTGCTTTCTTTGTCTCTTTGATTAATTACCTTTTAACATGTAGGAGGCGCAGGTGGTCTCAATGTTTTTTGTGCAGAAATTGTCTTTAACAGAGAAAGGAACACCATCCAGGGGACTGAGCGGTTTACCTGACAATGGCAAACACACATGCAGAGTCATATAATAGCTTGCATAATTCTATCCTATTCTGTTAGTACTCACATAAGTGAATGAAGATAATTATATTAAGTACAATTGCTTAATTTTCTAACTAAACTAATGCATTTTTTCCAGTAATGGTCTCTATATCATTTTGATGATATCATTCATGATCTTAATTTAAGCAACAACAACAATTGGCATGCCTTAAAGTGTGTGTGCATAATTGTGTTCACATCACAAGCCTCATTAATAAATTCTGATTTCTTGCTCAGATCAAATTTGGCTTGATGTTTCATATTCATAAATGTAAATTACCTGTATCTATGAGTAATGTGAATAAATCTGCCCTTGAAACAGTGTGCATGCACACATTGATATGTTTTCCAATTGGTCCCTATGCCCTGTGTAGTGCACATTGTATGTCCTTAGAAAATGGCTTCTTATACATCTAATACACATTCATTTATGCTCAGCTATCAACAGCATGGCTCCTTTTATAGCATTCAGTTCATTATTTTGGTGCAGAACTGATGGCATCAGCACTAATCGTATGCTTACAGGCAGAAATATGAATGAAGACCGTTCTGAGTGTTCACATTTATGTAGCATGCCAACAAATATGTATTCAATATAGGACTATATATAAATGTGAACTATTTGGAAAGATCATATTTAATGTCTACAAAGCCCTGAAAAAAATCAGATTTGCGTCACTAAAGACTGGTAATGTGAAGAAGGCCAAAATTCACACAAACACACGACAACACACCTCTGAGTAGCCTGTGATCTGCCTCCTGTGCCTGTTTCATGGCCAGTTCCTCTGTGACAGTGATGTAGGCATTGAGGTAATGTGTCTTCTTGATTCGATTCAGACATTTTCTGCACAGTTCAGTGGCTGACAGCTTTCCTTCCCTCAGAGCAGCAGATACCTGGAGGAATTAGAGCATCAGTGGATACAAAGTGAACACCAGATGCTAACCAAATCAAATGAAAATATAAAATGAGATGGTATCAAGCAATCAAATGCCATTACACCTGTAAATATTGTTACTGGAAAACATTTTGCACATACACTGATATAATGTATATTATAACATTTACACTATATAGCCAAATGTTTTTGGACACCTGCCAGTCCATCACTCTGAAATGAAGGGTATTCTTTAGTAGATTCCCTCTAGCTCAAGTGACAGAATCTACAATATGGATGACTTGCTAGAGGTTGGAACACTGCTGTGAGGATGTGATGGCACATTGCCACAAGAGCAGCAGAAATAACACAGATTGATTTGAGGTGATTACTTTCCTATCTCAGACATCAAATCAGCTCATCCCACAATTACTGTATGGAGCTACAAAACTCGAGAGAATGGTAAAGTTCTCCACAGCCCAATGTTTGCTGAGGTTTTATACACCTTGGGTACTGTGAGAACTGCTGCACCATAAAGTAGATTAACTCACTCTTTATAAAGGGCGTCTGCAAATAATTAAATATTTCGTGTCTAAACACGTATTCATATACAATAAATTTCATTCAAAATCACATTCAAATACACGAGAATTACAATTTAATATCAAATCTAGGTCTATAAGGAATTTGAATGCGTTTATATGTTTTATATATATATATTTTAAGCCTAATACATCTGTTTGATTTACCTCTTTAATGGACAAACCCAGCATTACTGAAGAATTCTCTCGTTATTTTATATTATTTTCCAGAGTTCACACTGTCACTGTTGTACTGGAGGCTGACATGTTAGCACCCTGTCTGTCGGAGTCACATGACCATACCCTGCTCTCTGATTCGTCGGTGAAACTCAGAGACGATCTCTGATTGGCTGAACTAATGGTGACGCTAAGCAGCTCTGCCGAGTTAAGTTTGAATTGATTCTTTTAAGTGAATCAGATCAATAGACTCACTTCACCAAACGTGTCGATTCTTTCAACTAGACGTTCCTTATTTTAATCGATTAAATTAATATCCACATTCTAATAAAGAAATTAATACATCTAAAATGTACCAATAGAATAAAACAAAAACTCAATTTATTATTCTTACAGTAAAGTTACATTAAAGAACAAGAACGACAGAGACAGACGGGCAAAACGGTGACCATACCATTTACTAATCATTAATGTTTAAATATGTTTCATTTTTAAAACTTAATGTGTGAATTTTACAGTGTATCAAACAATGTAACTGGATCAGAAGACTATACACATAGTTATGTATAGGCTAAAGTTAGTTGACGGGATTTGATCCTTAGGTTTATTACCACAAAACTCTGGCTCTCTGACTGCGTTTGAGACAGCAGCTTCCAAATCTCAAGATGAAAAAATTGCTAATCTTAGTGAGTCGATTCAAAGAGTCGAACTACTCGTTGGCGAATGTTGCGAGAGGCGAGCGTGGTGTAGTATTTTTGCCTTTAATTATATGTTACTGCAATAAATATCAGTATTTTTACCTTCCCAAATGGGCACAGTATGGCATGACTAAAGAAACGTACAAAAATACAGGACCTGCTTGAACGAATACGCTACAACGGTCATACTTTATCACTGCCCCGGATGAGTTAAGGTTAGCATTGTCGGCTAAAGTGAGAGAGGAGTTCCCGTAAAGGTCAGAAAAGCAATTATATGTGAAAAATGAAAAGGTCGCAAAACTGAAGTGACTTCGAAAATCAAGGTCAAGGATTGAATCCAGCAGAAATGCACCTGTTTAGGAAGATAGTGAACAGGAAACTGTGTTCTGGGGTAAATCTTGCCCTTTCAAAAGATGGAAGTTCTCTCAGGACACTCTGCACTTCAGCAAGAAGGAGCACAGTGATGCAAGCCTGGGTTATTGACAAATATGGCAATAACAGCGTGTTAAGGTTTACTAAAAATGCCCCATTCCCCATTATACACTACCCCAACGAGGTCATAATCAAAGTCCACGCGGCTGGTCTCAACCCCATTGACATAAACATGAGGGGTAAGTGGGACATTCTTGCCTTTTTGTCCTATCCATGTTCATATTCTTGTTTTTAATGTTTTTATAGTGGCATTTGGGCCAGAGTGAAAAAAGCATTCCCATATGGCAAAGTCTCTTTTAATACAGCTTACATAGGCAGGTGCTCCCCTTAGTTTCTGACTTATAGATAGATACTTTATTGATCCCAGAGGGAAATTCAAGGCATCCAGTTGCTGTTCTATATTGAGGCATAGTGACCATCAAGACAAGAGTAAAATATATATAAAAAAAAGAGGCAGTGGCAACAAAACTAGAATTATACTAAATATAAAATATAAATTAAAAGAAGTATAATTGTATAATAAAGGAAAAGTACTGTATCTTCAATGTGGAAGAAACATTTGAATGGATCTTTACCAATAAAGCCTCATTTCCTAATGAACACTACCCAAGCAAGGTCTTTGACCTCATATATAAATAAATAGGAGGTGTACAGTGGACATAATTGAAACGTCCAATTCTTGCCCTAAGCTCTAAGGCCTTCACTGTAATGTGCACATTGATGAAGTCACTGGTGCAGCAAAAGTGGTGCAAGCATTTAAGTAATCCGAGCTCTGAGAAGAACAGAATTGTGTTACAGTGTTTTACTAGACACTCCAGGGTGTGTTCCCGCCTTGCAGCTAGTTATTTCGGGTAGGCTTTGGACACACTGGGAACCTGGATAAGCGGATACAGACAACGAATGTCTGTGAAAGAATTAAATGATTTTTTTTAGTAGAAATTTGAACATGTGTAGAAAATGGTTGAGATGATTTAACGTTATAATATTTTCATTTGTGGAGACATTTCTGTGACCCACAAGCTTTCCATATTCTGCTCTATATTTTATAAATCTGAAAGTCATCTTGTCTGTCCCTATAACAACCCAGATACACAAAAACGTGTCTGATTTTTGGTGTCTTTCCAACAAGTACACCAGCACAGCATTTTTATTTAACTTAAACATTAAATGTAAACAGGCGTATTCTCTAGTCAGAAAGCCAGAGTGTGAATAGTTTGCTCAGTATTTTAATTGAGGTTGTACCTTGATTACCTACAGCACAGTTTTATCAATTATATGTTTATGTAGAAAAGTAAATATTTCTACAAAAACGACTGTTCTAACGATGCACTGTCCCTTTATCAAGTATTTCACTGATTAATAATATGTGAAGTTGCTTGCCTTTAGTAATTTTAATGGTTAAATGATGTAATCGTTTCAGTATTGTTCATGATTGCTTGAGGTTCAGGTTCAGGTTTGTAGTGTGGTATAGGCTTTCCATGATTTTACTCTGTCATCGTGCCTGGCTTATTCACATTTATAGCATTATGACAATTTAAAGAGTGTGTTGTACCCTAACTTCAGAATTAGTAAAACACAACTCTAACCGCAACAGTTGTAGCAAAGGGAATGATAACAGAATCCAATTACACTTAAAGAGTTATTGGTTCTCTGTTGAGACATCTTATTATGTGAGGAACGTCACAGGTTTGCAGGGAACGTGTGTAATTCCCCTCACAAAAGAGTCCTCTGATGCAGACATACAAGAGGAACACCTTACAGCCTTGCACACTTAAGCAGGCACAGATAAACAAGGGGTGCAAGTGTGCGAATGAGAATATTGGGATATTTTTTAGATTTAAATTTGTATTATTTGTAATATAAATTTTAAGGGGTCACTTTAATCAAAATGAAAAATGTTGGCATTTCTTCATCTCTTGTAAACATGCATACTGTCTTCATACTGAGATGGCAAAAATGTTTTAAAAATTTAGGCCTCACGTTCTAATGAAGTACACTCTGTCCATTATCAGACATCACAGATAATGAGGGATTGCAGGTGTTTAAATAAGCACCAATTGTAGGCATGCACAGTATATATAGTCTTCATACAAAACATGTTATGAAGTGGGAAGTGGACTAGCTGTTACTGCAGCAAAGGGCAACATGCACCCTATTCATACCATTAGTTTTAGAAGCAGGGTAAAGCAGGAGTCCACATATTTTTCAGAAACAGGACTTTCTGTATGCTATTGCTTTATGTATTCCACATCTGTAAGAAGTGTTTTGTTGGGCTTTCACAGGTGTGAGAAATACTCCGGTTATCCAGTGAAAATAATGTCAATATGAAAATGCTGGATCTGCAGAATCGATGGAAAGGGTTAGATTTCCTTGTGTTTAGATTCTTTACCCTCCATCATTTCTACATTAAGTGTTTCCTCTTTCTCTCTCTTCTTCTGACAGGTGGATATGGTGCTGCCACTATGGCCATGAAGCGTGACCCTCTACACATCAATCAAGCAGGTAGTGAGTTTCCCCTGATTTTGGGCCGTGAGGTGTCAGGCGAGATTATGGAGTGTGGACTGGACGTGCCCTACTTCAAACCAGGAGATGAGGTAAAGTAATCTGTTACAGAGAAGATGAAAATGAAACCTTTGACCACTTATTTCACACTTATTATTTCACATATATATTTCAGGACCTCTAAATGGTTTCTTTTACAAATTTGAAGGGTTTTTTGTAAAAAATAAATTATGAGAATGCCTCTAGTTTATTCGCTGCCTGAGGAATGGAAACATCGGCTTTACATATCGGCCATCGGCCACTACCGCTGTCTAAAAATCGGCATCGGCCATCAAAAAACCCATATCGGTCGATCAGTAGCGCGCACATGTATGCATAGGTGGGTGCGCACAAGAGAGAAAAACAGAGCTTAACAGGACATTTGTGCATTGTTGTAAATTTACTCAGATTGAAACGTGCGTATCCTCGGCATACTCAATATAACGAACATGGTCATTTTTAAAATTGTGTTAAAAAATACTATGTAGTGTATGGATATTTGCGATATATACCCCAGCTCTAGCTTGAGCTCAAGTCACGTTCACACACTTGTGTTAGAAGCTTGTGCTTACGTCTCAATATTGGGATATGGCAAAAGTCACATCGAATTAAAAAACATACCGGAATGATCTTGAACGATATTATATCGCCCACCCCTTCTAGGAACAAGTTATTGTGTGTGGATGTGACCACCAACTCCAGCTAGAAAACTTAAAGCACCAGCTTTTGTGAAAATAGTGTTACTTTTCCGTAGTGAGAACAATACACTATATTAAATTATGAACTTGAACTCAGTGGAATAGGCCAGGAGTTGTTTACATGGCTGAATAGCTGATATGAAATACCAGGCCAGAAGGCAGATTCTTATCTCACTTTCTCATGAGGTTGTCCAGTCTTGACGAGCAGTTTTAAATCACATCTTTTCAAAGAAATATACTAAAAATTATTAGGGATTGGCATTTCAATCAAGGTTCAGTCAAATTTATAATTTCAGTCAAGGTTCAGCACATTAATCTGTTAAGAATTAATCCACCACTCAGGTCCCAAAAAAGAAATTATATGTGCTAGCTCAGTTGTGTTTAGAATGCAGGGCAGATTCCGCCTAAAACACTATTGAAGTCCCCTGGCTTGTGGCGAGATGGTGGAACTGCTGAGAGCCTAAATGGTCTATAGAGTCTAGTGGAGTTTAGACATTTGGTACTTACCTGAAGAAAATTAACATTAGAAAAGTTCACTAGCATGTAATCATTTACGCTAATTTCTTTTTTCCATTCCACTTTTGGTGCTTTTAATCCACATAAGTCCTTCTTGACTTGACTCGGCTTGCTTAAAGATTGTTGCCCCACCCCCACGAAAAGGAGATGGTGATGTTGCAAAACCCTGTCTCTAACGGGAATCGCTGGCTTTAGGAGCTGTTTACACATTGTGTATTTGCATATTGTTGTTTTTTGGACTGAATACTGCTCTTCACCCCAGGTCTAACAGATCAGTTTAACTTGTGCACATTTGGCTTTTGCTGAAAAATTTCCTCAGCCATCAGCCCAAGGAGAATATAAACCTCTGCTGTAACTTAAGATATTTTACAAGGGTGCTTGTGCTGGATTAGAATGAGCCAGAGATTGGGACTCTTGTCTGAGACTCAGACTCAAGTCAAATTTTAGTTGCTGAAACTGACTTAAGACTCAACTTGAGATTTAACTTCAGTTGACTCTCAACTTGGACTTGAGTTCCGGGACTGGTGAACAATCTTTGTTTAAAATTTTTATTGTGGATTTCTTAATGTATATCTTTGATGTTTGATAGGTGATCTGCGTTCATTTCACTCCCTGCAATGCGCAACATAGCGCATTCACACAGCCACAGATAACAGCACTGACCGCGGCAGCAAGATCACGTTTCTGCCGTCTGTCATTACATTTGGTTAAAAAACCTATACGGCTTTATTAATAATTATTTGTTACTGTTTGTTGCTGTTTCTTTTTTTTCAATAGTATTAAATGAACCTAAAGGCTGCATATTTATTTGGAATTATCTGGTTAATTTAGCCGACCGCTGTTTAATTTTTTAATCTTTGATTGTTCCATAGTTCTACAAATTGAATTCAAAACCAGAGAGCAAGGCACCAGACGCGGTAAATATGCCACTTGAGGCATCGCGTTGTGCGCATTAATCTCCTCTATTAATTGATGTAGTCAGTCGCATAAAGGATTAAAAATAGGTTCCGCACAGTCAGATACGGATTTTCTTCGAATACTGAAAAATATTATGCATGAGATGCCTGGGATAGACAGCTAGGTAATAATTATATGTAACGGATGTTAAATGCAAACTTGTATCCTGTAGTGCAGAAAAAGCTGAAATATTGTTGTAAAACTTTTTTGTGGGTTTCTACACTTTACATTTAAAAAATATTTTTTAAAAGTGACAATACAATTGATGGGCAGCACGGTGGCACAGCAGGTAGCGTCACAGTCACACAGCTGCAGGGACCTGGAGGTTGTGGGTTTGATTCCCGCTCTGAGTGACTGTCTGTAAGGTGTTGATGTGATCTCGCGTGGGTTTCCTCCGGGTGCTCCAGTTACCTCCCACAGTCCAAAACACACGTTGGTGTGTGTGTGTGTGTTGCCCTGTGAAGGACTGGTGCCCCCTCCAGGGTGTATTCCTGCAAATGATTCCAGGTAGGCTCTGGACCTCCCACGACCCTGAACTGGATAAGCACCTACAGATAATGAATGAATATTGTAGTGTGTGCTTAAAAAATCACATTTACACTCATGAGATAACAGTGTAATAATGTGGGCCAGACCAGATGGCGTTCATGCATTTCAACCATAAGAGACTTGGAACTTGACTTGGACTTGTGAAGAGAAACTTGAGACTTGACGTGGACCTGCTCCTCAAGGAAATGAGACTTGACTTGGACCTGCCCATCAAGGAAATGAGACTTGACTTGGACCTGCCCATCAAGGACATGAGACTTGACTTGGACCTGCCCATCAAGGACATGAGACTTGACTTGGACTTGCAAAAAATGACTTGTGAACATCTCTGGAATTAGCACTGCATTTCATGGTGATTGATATGTCTCTCTGGCCAATCAATGCGCTGTAGGGTTTACTCATCATGATATAGTACATACTCGGCACAGTTGGAACCTAGCAGGGGCCAGGTACCAGATTTTGGCCGATGGAAAAGCAAAAGAGCCGAGACGAGTAGAGTCACGTGGGTTCTATGCAGTGGGAATGTGCCATTTGTTTGCCCAATTTCAGAGTAACGTGACAGTAAAGCAGTTCAATTAAAGACAGGCATTCCTCAACTGTATGTAGTGGTTCCTCAGTGCCACAGTGGAGAGACACCTGATTTAAAGGAATAAAACTGATGAAGTAAAGGCAACAGCTTCCTTTTATATGAGAGACATTAACATAGATTTGTTGGGTGTTATCTGGGCTTGAGGAACTAAATGGCTTCTGTATTCCTTGTTATTAATGAGAATGAGAAGTTAATTTTAGACATGAGTGAAATCAAATGCCTTTATTTCTCCCTGAATGAAGTGTTTGAGAATAAAAGGAAGTTGGCTCATTTTTCAAGTTCCTACCACTATATTTGTTTATTTTAATGCTAATTGAATTCATTCATATTTTAATTTCTGATCATGCTAATGATCGAATTATAGAGGGGTGGTTATTCTTTGGGTGGTGTCACCTATTGACTTCTGAGAACCATACATTATTTTTGCATTAAGTCTAAAGTGGTACTGTTAGTGGTGGTTCTGTTTGCCACATTTTATTTAGTTTAGAGTGAAAATCAAACAATTGCAGTACAGTAACACCACTGCTTACAAATATTTCAGCAAAAAGAGGAGAAATGCAGCAAACATGGTGAACAGTATCTCACTTGTTCTTGGTCTTTTGTTTAATATCCCTTTAGTTTAATGGATGTAAAATGTTAAAGTACAAACATGATTTTCAGGAAAGTTGGCACATTTTGTAACAATAAAAGCATGAATATGTGAGTTAATTCTTTTAAAATTTTATTAAATTGAGAAATTTACAAAGAAAAGATTTCCAGTGTGAATAAATTGATTGTGTTTTATAAACATTAACAAAATAGAATCTGATGTCTGCAACACATTCAAAAAATTGGAGATGGACAAAATAGTAGTGAAAAGGTTATAGAAATTTAGGTTGTTTACTATCGGTACTTAATGATAAAATAGAAATTTTGAAGAAGTCAAAGAAAATTTCAGTGTATAAAAGCCAAGGGCAGAAACCCTTGTTAAATGTGAGGGACCACTCAGTCCTCAAGCGATAATGTTTGGGAAACACCCATACTACCATGATGGACATATGGGCTCAGGTGTAATTTTTGGAAATCATTGCCACTGAACACAGCCTGCAGCTGCATCAGGAAATGCAACTATCATGAAAAAAGGGAAACCACATATTAATTTTGCGTAAAAATGGCAGCAAGTTTTCCGAGCCCAAAGTCATCTGAGATGGACAGAAATACAGTAGAAACTTGATTTGTGGTTAGATGAAGCCACATTTTAGCTTGCTTTTGTAAAAGATGGATATCAGACAAACAAAAAGTGCAAAAATCAGCATCTCTGATGGCATTGGGGTGCATCTGTGCTCATGGTATGGTTGACCTGTTTATATAGAATAGAATAGCTTTTATTGTCGCTGAGAATACAATGTTCAGAACAGTGTTAAAAAAATATATGATATATATGAAATTACCATTGATTCAGAGGCTTATATTGGTGTTTTGGAGAGACATATGCTGGCGTCAGGATTCCTTTTTCCTCAGCAAGTCCATGTCTATTTCATACCAGGCCTTATTATGCATGAGATACAACAGCTTTGTCTTTGAAGACTTTGCTGCATTGACCTGCTTGTAGTCAAAATCTGAAAATGTATGGCATATATGAATTACATGATATGAATTACAGAATCCGCATACAATAGCAACCACTTGGTCACCATGCGGTGAAGTTTGAGAAGCTCAAGTCTTGTATAATGCAAGAAAGGAAAAAAAATTCACTAACAATACATGGACCTGTCCCAGCCTTTTTTGAGTGTTGCAAGCATCGATTCCAAAACTGTATTATTACCAAATAAAATTAAGTTAATCATTGAAAACAATGAACATATTTGTCCTAAGTATGTTAAATCAGAGTTTGAGTGAAGTAAGATTTCCATTTTCACTGCAGTTGTAAAAAGTGTCCCAGCTTTCCTGAAAATGAGATTTGTAGTTCATAGTAGATTCTGCACACACCCCTAACTGTGATGTTTTGTGTGCCTCAAAGATAAATTTTGTTTTTCCTGTTTGTTTTGTCTTCCAGGTATGGGCTGCTATTTCTCCCTGGAAGCAAGGCAGTCTGGCAGAGTTTGTGGTGGTCAGTGGTAATGAGGTAATGTCCCAAAAAAAAAAAAATAAAAACAAAGATACGACAAGCAAAATAACGAGCTCATGTGTTTGCTTATAATGCTTTTTTATCCTTTGTCCTAGCAGTGTATGTATATTATTCAATCTCTGTAAACATGCACTTAATTGAATAATCATACACTTATATGAATTTTATAAATGTTTAATATATATTATTGAATTATTAATTTGAGTTGTAAATTGTGAAATGCTAGTCTACATTTAATGCCACACAATCATACCAGAAAGACCCCCACACCTATAGGGTATCTCAAATATAAGGAAACCAATATAAAATGAAAACCGTGTTGGACGGTGATCTATTTTAGACACAACCTGGGGGATGGGGGAACCCTATTATACTGTCTCATGAATACCTCTTGGATTCAGTTTCAGTTTTTCAAATGGGAAGGTTATTTGTGACACCTCCTCATGTTCGCGTGGGTTTTCTCCGGGGGTTCTGGTTTCCTCCCATGGTCCAAAAACACATTGGTAGGTGGATTGGCGAATCAAAAGTGTCTGTAGATGTGAGTGAATATATATATATGTGTGTGTGTGTGTGTGTGTGTGTGTGTGTGTGTGTGTGTGTCGCCCTGTGAAAGACTGGTGCCCCCTCCAGGGTGTGTTCCCATCCTGCACCCAATGTTTCCGGGTAGGCTCCGGACCCACCGCAACCCTGATTTGGATAAGCGGTTACAGACAATGAATGAAGTAATTCATTAAGTAATTTGTGACACTTCACCAGAAAAACAGTACTGTGATTTAATATAAATTTCTATTTGTTTATTGCAACTAATAACATATTAAATTAAACAATTTATTGAAGATTTGTGATTTTTACCTTGTTGTATTTTACTGACATTTTATAAAAGCATCGAGACAGTTTTTCAGTTATTTTAACACCTCTCATGGCGTATTATGTTATTTTTTATTAACGTGGGGAACTTTGTGGGGTTTTCTTTTTTTTTCTTTTCTTTTTTTTTTTTTTTTTTTAAGCTAACCTTTAGTTCCATAGCCCTTTGTGCTGCAGTTCATCTAATAATGAACTCCCTGTTTGTGCAGTACTGTTCCAAATTAGACCCAATTACTGCAATGCAAACAAAGGCTCCAGTGTAAGGGAGCTGTTGTCCTTTCTAGGCTGTAATGAGTCACTGGGCATTGTGTCCTCCTTTTTAATAAAGGATGACTTGAACAATGACTGTTTAAGGATGAATTGTGTGCATGTGTTTGGGTGTATTTGTGTGTGTTTGGCTGGCTCAGGTGTCCCACAAGCCCAAATCGCTGAGTCATTTGGATGCGGCGTCTCTCCCCTACGTAGCAGTCACAGCTTGGTCGGCCATTGTCAACACAGGTGGCCTCAACAAAAATAACAGTGCCAAGAAACGGCAAGTATTTTATGCTTTGCTGTTAATTTTATCTATGCATTTTATCCCTTTCTTATTCCATTAATGTCTCTATATGTACATTTGAATTTATATATTTTACATTTGGCTAACGTGCTCCAAACTAAAAATATGTATATACCCGTTATTACTTTTCCATCAGAACAAAAAATGACAAGTGGCCAATAGTTTCAGTTGAGTATATCATCACGTTCCAAATTCTGTCTATATTACTGTCATTACATTTATTGCCATGATCTTGTTTAGTGTGGACCACCACTGAAGTCAACCAGTGTTCATTTAAAAATGGACAAACACCTAACAAGACCATAAATGTGCCTTTAGACACACATACACATGTCCTCAGTTCACCTGAACTTAGTTAAATGTTTTGCCAGTAGATGCCAGATTTTCCTTTTGTGTCCAGACTCCCCCCAAAGTCCAGTCTGTGATTTTTCTGATTTCTTCCAGCACATTATGTCCTCAAGAGTGGACTCTAATAGAGCAGCAGCTAATGAAAGGCAGAGAGCCAGCCATCTCCCTGAAGTGAGAGTCCACAGTGACATTTTCCCCCCAGTGATCCTCAGAAACAATTTGTCCTGTTCTGGATCTGAGAGCCCTGTTAGTCATAGTGTTAGTTAAGGGACATTCACTTTGTTACTAGAATGACTAATCAGACAAAAGTCATGTTAACTCATATCAGGTCCAAAGACATTAGTGACATTTCTGGATATTTTGTATATATGATTTTTTCTTTGAATGGAATAAGTTTAATTTGTTTTGGTGGATGCAGTGACAAACTGTGTTCACAGACAGTGATTTGGGGAAGTGTTCATGAGCCCAAGCGATTGTTTTCACTACAGAAGCTTGACTATATTTAAATTCATGGCAGTACAGGTTTTGGGCCTTGTTATTCTGTTTTTATTTACATTGTGCCCAGCATAAAATCATTTTTGGAAACTGCATGGTACATGGGAAGACTTTACAATAAAATATCTTTTTTGGGGGCAAATGTTTGTACACAGTGTAAAGCAAAATGTCAGTGGGGTAATATTACCATAAAATGCCATGAGTAAAATTTAAAGTGTACAAGTGTGTAGAATATATTCTACTTTGCTGCTAAATTGGATGTTTTTTGCTCCTATTTCTAAGACAGTGTTCTCATCATTGGTGGTTCAGGAGGAGTTGGAACCTTTGCCATACAGGTAAAAGACAGATGTTTAATTTTTTATTTTATATTCACATTATATTACATTGAGAGGTGGAGCGATATTCCAGCCTAAAATTATTATTATTATTATTTATTTTTATTGAAGGAATAATGCAATACATATTATATGCGTCATTACATTTCCTTCCATTATTGTTATTTGATAACATACAAACAAACTAACAACCCCCCCCCCCCAAAAAAAAAAATAGACAGGCAACTATTGTGTTAATGAAATGACATTCAATAAAAAGAAAAAAAATGTGCTTGTTAGCGTCTACACCCAATATTTTAAGGTCACGTGTTATACACAATGAGTACACATACTAGCTTCTGTATCTTCAATTACAGTCAATTAATTACATCCTGATTCATTAAGGTAGTACTTCAAGAATTTCAAAGTAGGATAAAAATGGTCTCTATTTTACGTATAACTTTTTCCCAGACCATCACAATGTCAACTTGTGTTTTTTTCAAGCTTGAGAAAGAGCATCACATCTTTTTGACAGGCAGCAGCAGATGGAGGGATGGAAGATTTAGATGTTAGTAAAAGTCTCCGGCGGGCTAAAAGGGTTGTGAATGCGATGATCTCAGATTGTTGTTTTTTTTTTTAATTATTTATTTATTTATTTATTTTTATTTTTTTAATCTAGATTTAAGGTTTCTTCTGTCATGCCAAATATGGCTATAAGTGGACAGGGTGTCAGTGTCACTTCAGGAACTGCACTTAGTATTTTAAAAACAGTTTTCCAATATTTAGTGAGTCGAGGGCAGGACCAAAAAGCATGGACCAATTTGGCTGGAGAGAAGGAACACTTATCGCAGCTAGCATCAAGCTCACAATAAATGGCAGCAAGTCTGACTTTATTTAAGTGGGTTTCTATGTAGAACTTTGAATTGTATAAGACCCAGCTTAATGCAGGATGATGAAGAGTGAGTAGTATTCATTTAATTCTTTTCAGACAGATTCACCTTCTTCTCACCTGGTTTTAAATGTATTCATGTTCTGGTTTTCTAACAACATCAGCTAGGAATATAATGCAGAGATAAGCCCTTTGATTAAAAAGGTGAGAGTAAGCTTTTCCCATGTTTCCACTGGAAGGTTTGGAAAGGATTGAAACATGGTTATAGTAAAGTGATAAATCTGTAAATGTTTTAAGAAATTATTATTTGGGATGAGGTATTTTTTGCATATGTTTTCCAAACTATCAAATACATTACCTGTATATAAGGTAAGGACTTAAGGCCATTCAAGCCTGATTGTCTACAAGTTGAATAATACATAGGTGGCAATAGGTGATTTCGGTATATAATAATAACAATAATAATAATACTACTAATAATAAAAATAATAGAACTTTGAATGGGGATAGCAATACAGGACTAGAAGTAAACTGATAAGGTTTTAATGGCAAGGAGGAGTACACTAAGGCTGGGAGTGTTGAAGTGTGGCAAGACTGCATTTGAGACTGACACCAATTCATATTTGGTTGGTGAAGCCATTAACAACATTTTGGGTATTGGATGCCCAGTAATAATAACTGAAACTGAGAAGGCCCAGCCCACCTATCTCATGACTTCTTTGAAGAAAATATTTGTTAGCCCTTGAAACTTTACCTTTCCAAACAAAAGAGGATATTGATTGATTAAACTAATCTAAAATTAATGAAAACTGGTAAGGATTGAAACAGATAAAGAAACCTGGGCAGTATTGACATCTTCACTGATTGTAACCTTCCAGCTGTAGTAAGAGGGAGACAACACCATGTATCAAAGTCAGCTTTCATTTGGTTAAGCTGAGGAGAATAATTAGCTTTAAACAAAGATGAGAAAGAGCAAGTGACACGAATTCCTAATTATTTAAAACCACCCAGACGTAAGGGAAAAGGGAAAGACTCCTGGTGAATCTGTAGGTCTGAATTATTCATTGAAAAACATTCACTTTTTTGAATTTTTAGTTTGTATCTGGAGAAAGTACTGAATCAGGCTAGCAAAGAGACATTTGCAGAACTACAATCATTTGGGTCAGTTACATAAAGCAAGAGGTCATCAGCACATAGGGTAACACTATGCTCCATGTCTCCCCTCTTAACACCCCACAACAATGTATTTGACCTCAGAGCAATAGAACGAGGGTCAATAGCAATTGTGAGAAGAAGTGGAGAAAGTGAGCAGTCCTGATGGGTGCCAAGCATAAGCAGAAAATTGTCTGATGGACAATGATTTGTTTGTATACATGCTGAAGGGGGGTGGTATAATATCTTCATCCAAGCCATGAACATGTTGCTAAATCCAAACTTTTGTAAAACTCTGAATAAATACGCCCACTCTACTCAATCAAAGGCCTTCTCAGTGACAAGTGAGATACAACCTCTGAACTCTTAGTGTTGCTAGGTGAGTAGATGACACAGAAATTGGAAAAAGAGTGACTTTTCTTAATAAAACCTGTTTGGTCCCTGCTTTTGGGAAGAAACAGTTTCAAATGGGATGCTAGAACCTTAGCCAAGATTTTTAAATCTTCATTAAAACGAGAGATGTTGCAAGATGGGGTAGAGATTCTATAAACACAGAAGCAAAATAAGCTAATCTTTAAATATTTTTGTAGAATTCTATAGGGTACCTGTCAGGACCTGGGGTTTTACCACTTTGTGTTGTCATAATGGCATCATTAATCTCTTCTTTCCCTTTTACTCGGTCCAAGTTTTCAACTTCTTCCGGATGAAGAGCATTTCTAAATTGTTTAAAAAACATTCCATATCTGTAGTATCTGAGGGGAATTCTAAAGCGTACAGAGAAGAATAGAAAGCTGTGACAATTTTGTTGTTTTTCTTTGGATTATTTGTTGTATTTTGGTGTGCATCACTTATCTGTGGAATAAGTCTTGATGCAGCCTGACACTTCAACTAATGAGCCATTAACCAACAAGCCTTGTCACTGTTTTCGTAAAAGATTGCGTGAGTCCTATGAATTAATTTTATCTGCATGTTAGGTGGATTAAATGTTGCTTGTAAATCAATTTGTTTTTTATATAGCTCAGGAATAGGAGTCTCAGAGTACTGTTTATCGAGATCTTTAATAGATTGGGAAATCGCCTGCATGTCCCTTTTATTTCTTTTATTAACATGAGAGGTATATGACATTATTTGGCCTCTGAGGTAGGTTTTAAAAGTGTCCCAAACTAATGAATAGGATACCAACTATTTTGTGTTACTTTTTAACAATATGTCAATATTATTTGATACAAAAGTACAGAATTCTTCAATGGAGTGTAAAAGGGGGTTAAGTCTCCATGAGGAACGTTCTCTGATGTTTAAGGGAAGGCATAGGTCTAGTATGACTGGGGAATGATCTGATATAACTATAGCAGTGTATGTAATATGCCTGATCATTGGAATAAGCAAGTTCTCTATAAAGATATCAAGAAAAAGTATGATGTGAGTGAGAGAAAAAGGAAAGTTGTTTAGCTACTGTATTTAAAAGTCTCCAAGGATCCACGCAACTGTTTGTTTCATGAACATTGAAAAGGCCTTAAAAGAGTTTATCCCTTTTGAAGTAGATCTATCAAGAAGTGTGTCAATAACACAGTTCAAATCACACAAAAAGATCAGTTGATGTGTATTCAAATTGGGTATCAATGATAGAACTTTGTTTGCAAAGTAAAAATCGTCCCAGTTTGGGGCATAAACATTCACTAAAACAACTGATTTATGAAAATAGAGATCCAGAAACAATGAAAAAGTGGCCATTAGGGTCACTAATTATGTCAGATGGGGTGAACAGAATTTTTTTAGATATTAGTATATCTAAAATATCTAAAATTAGATATTCACAGCTCTGGACCTACTGTTAAATCTGGAGTGGAAAATCTGATTAACCCATGGTTTATGGAGTCTGTTATGATCCTCCAATTTTAAGTGAGTCTCTTGTAACAATAATATGTCTGCTTCTAGTTGTTTGAAATAGGAAAATATTTTTTTTGCTCTTTTTATCAGGCCATTAAGGATAAGAATCTTACATGGTGACCTCCTTCTGCTGCGTTCATAGAAACCACATCAGAGGATCTATCATACATTGCAAATGTACAAGCTGTGTATAAGAGCACACAATTTAAAAATGGGCATAGGACAGTAACATCGATAGAGAAAGAAAAAAAAGCTACCATAACAAATCCCTAATAAATTTTCAATCCCCTTATAAGAACCAAACAAAACAATTAACCCCAAAAACCCAGATCTAAATCTCCAACCAAATATGGTCATAGGTCACTACTAAACAGTAAGATTTCCAAAACATTTCTTTAAAACTACACCTAATACAAAAATGAGTGACTCCTGACTTAATGTTTCCTACATCAATTGTAAACATATATATATTTATTTTTTTAAGGGTAGAGGTTAGGAGACAAAGGGTGAAGTGAAAAATGCAAGCATTAAACAATAACATGTTGCTACATCATTATGAATCTGTATTATTGTAGATCAGCAGTGTAGCCGTAGTGTAGTCCTAGGTCCTCTAATAATAGTGTGTAGCAGTGTAGCCATATTGTAGTCCTGAGTCCTCTAATAAGAAAAAAGGGGGGAAAGGTTTTGCTGAAGGCTACTTAACTGCTGCATTAATAACTCAACTGAATGTCATTGCTTTTGTTACTCACTGTGTCCCAAGCACGAAATAATACAATCCTTTGCTTGCTACACCTGTAGCCAAGAGGGATAAAAGAGGCCAAACTTGAGTCCTTTTACTTACAGCAGAGAATTTACCTCCTTCAATGGCTCTCAATTTCCCCAATTCAGTGCTAAAATCCTAGTGAAAAAATACACAATGTTCACTAAAGCAAAGTTTCTGTCGGCTGATAACACGATGCTTGTCCTGAAAGAAGTGAAAAAGGAACAGAAACACTCTGGGTTTGGTGTGTTTAGTGTTTGTGGTTATAGTCGGTTTAGGGCCAATTCGGTGAGCATGTGAATTAAAAAGGCCTCGGAAAAATGTCGAATCCCAGGACTTCTTCAAAAAAACTCTGTCATAAACTTAATAAGGTCTAAACCTTCCAAGTCTTCAGGGATGCCAGCCAATCTCAGATTAGATCTCCTTGACCGATTCTCGAGGTCGTCTAACTTTTCTTTTAATTGGGCATTTTCATTTTGTAGCGATGTGATGGCTGCTTTGGTATTCACTAGTCGATCACTTTGGTCATTTAAGCCATCTTCAGCTCCGCGGATGTGCACATTGTGTGATTCATAATAGGACTTAACTAGCTCCAGAGTGGACTTTACAGGTGATAGAGCCCTTTCAAGTTTTCTTTTTAATGCAGACAGTACAGTTTCTGTAAAAGCAGTACAGAGCAGAGTTTTTCAAAATCCTAATTGCTAAGTGCTAATAATGGTGCTGCAGTTGTGACTATTTCTTGTTTGGGACTTTGGTATCTTTTTTGCATAGCTTATGTCGGAGCTGCATTTTGCTTGTCATTTTATTGCCTCACATTTTTCTAATGTATGTGTAGTATTGAAAAAGTGAGTTACCTAATGAAGTGACAGGGAAGTATGGGTAAACTTGAACCAAATGTTGGGAGCCACTCTCAAACACGCCTATTTACGCCATGTCTAAATTGGAACCCCATTCCAAATGATGAGAGTGGAACATAGCTGATGCACTTTCATTTACTGATAAATAGTTATGCTATTTTACTGTGTTACATTACAGATGCTAAAATCTTGGGGCGCACATGTGACAGCCACATGTTCCCAGAATGCAGAGTGTCTTGTGAGGGATCTTGGAGCTGATGATGTTGTGGACTACACTTCAGGGCCAGTGGAAACCAAACTGAAGACTTTGGAAAAGTGTGTTGAGCTCACACACAAAACATGGTGCAGTAAAGGAATATGTTGGAATCAACTGATGGAATTGCAAAGATATAACATGGATTTTTATGTTGGCACGATGTGACTGGATTCACTTTCCAGTGCCAATTTAGGATCACTTATAATATGTCCATATAATAATAGTATAGTTTTGGAAAAACTTTTTTCATAAACAACACATTTATAGCAGATTCACTTAACAGCACAAAAGTTCTTAAATGTTTGAAAAAGTTAACACACTTTTGATTATTCTTCACTTTTTCTTGATGAGAAATGGTATTTAGAGGATGTAAAAAACATTCAATAGACAAGTACTTACTACCTACATTTACTTAATAACAATTACTATTTCTTTTGATCCCTTTGTATTTGGTTTTCATCTATCTGCCAGTTTTTCTGTCTCCTTTTCCTTGTTTTTGTTGCCTTGCCTTGTTCTGTAATGTCTCTCTTTCCTCCTCTCTCTCACCCTCTCAGGTTTGACTTGATTCTCGATAATATTGGTGGAGATACTGAAAGATGGGCAGTTGGCTTGCTCAAACCCTGGTGTGGTTCTAAGTATGTTACCTTGGTAACACCATTCCTGCGTAACACCGACCAACTGGGCTTAGCTGATGGGATGATGCAGACCGCAGTCACCATAGCGACCAAGGCACTGAAGGTAGCAAACCTCCTGAGCTCATTTTAAGCCTTGCCCTGTGTTATAAGGCAGAAATGTTCAGATTTCAAAGGAGGGCTGAAACACTGTGTGAAAATGTCTTACTTTTTGGTCCAAGGTGTCAACTGCAGTTTGCAAGGTCCCTGTCTGATTTTCGGAGAGATTAAGGGGTTGATGTAACAGCATGAGTAGGTGATACAGTTAGAAATAAATAAATATACAGGACAATTCACAAGTTATTAAAACTTACTAAGACAGTGTTGGTGATGACATTGTTTAAAATGTTTAAAAAATGCAGCTCTTCTGGGCTGAAAATTGAAGTAGTTTATTAAAAGCTATTCTGATCATTAAAAAGCATTAATTGTTAACCCTACAGTATTTCCAGCATTCATGGATGCGCTGTGGTGCTATGTATTGTATGTCGGAAACCAGAGGGGTGTGGTAAAGTGCTTTTTGGTGTTGCCTTGTATTGAATTACAGACAGAGGCAGGCTTTGAATTTATGCCCCATTTGCTTTAACTGTCATGTTCCCCATCGCCCACCTCTTTACCACATAATCCGCAAAATGTTCTTTCTGAGAAAACAAACACCTTTCTTTTTCTTTTCTCTTTCTCTCAGACTAAATATATTCCTTTGCCTTTCACAGGTACCCTGTATATAGATTTTTAATAGAGCTCAGCTTCAGCCATATGAGTTAAAGTTCTTAGATGCAGAAAAGGCATACCTTAAATTCAACAGGTTTACTTGTGAACTGCTGAATCTAGCAGTTCTTTTGTCCCCATCATATCTGCTTTATAGTTTGAGAATATAGTCATTTTGATTAAAAAGCACCTTAAATGCAACTCAAAATAATCTGTTAGGTGCTTCAAAATGTTCACAAAAAAAAGTTCTAAAGTTCAAGAAAGCAGAGGAATACTCTCAGGTTTGTAAGTTGTTTTTCAGGAAAGTGTAGCAGAACTTGGGAGGCCTGAGTTTATTAACTATTAATGCTAATCTCAGTATCAACAAATGCAGATGAAAAGGATCCAAAAGAAAAAAAAACAGTGAGTGGTGGACACTTGAGTTCCCGTGTGGATAGCAGTTATGTTATGGATTGATGTTTCATAGCTGTTCCTCCCAGTTTTTGAGCTGCTGCTTTTGTGCTTTGTGTGGACAAAGTTAAGTTTTCCTTTTATTTGAGTCATTCTTTTATTGAAGTAACTATACTTAACTATGAATTTCGACGAGGACACCCACCTAAAGAAAGCAGTGTTTAACCAGTAATGAAACTGGACTGTTTTATAAAAATGTCATGTCCCAACCCAGGCGTCACATGCTGCTAATACATCAGTAAAACTCTCACTCTTAAAATACCATCTGCTGTGTTCTGATGCTCATATCTAACTTCAGCATTTCCACAAGCTTTGTGGGTTTTTCGTGAAAGAAGGGGGGTTGTCCAACCTCATTAATGTGTAGGGATTGTCCCACCTCATAGTCCTCAGGTGTTTTCAGAAGTTCATTTGTTATGAGTTGGTGTTGACTATTCGTTGTTATTTAGATCAAGAATGATTCATGATTAACGGAGGTGTTGTGGGTGGAAAGAGACATGTGGGGAAGACAATACATGCTGTGACTAAATTTACCTCAGGGGCTCCCATCTACATGGCTCCTGTAAAACACTTTGTTTTTGATATTTATTGACAAAATGCTTTAGTTTGTGTGTATGAAAAATTATCAGCCTTTTTCACTTTAGCATCTTCCCCCTTCCCTGGTTCAAACAAGCACAGGGACAAATACACCTGAGCTCAATGAGGGTGGTTCAAATATCAAAACAACTCCAAGGCTAAACATCTAGCATATATTCTTCCAAGAACAGTTGAGTCTCTCTTTTTACCTTAATACCTCCTGAATACTGCTAATTCTAGAAGAACTGATGGATTAGCATTAGTATTACAGTCAAGATAACAGAGATGTGATTGCCTAAGAATTGTCACCTTTTTGGGGTGGAGGCTTGGGTTCCAGGAAAGTGCTAAGCCACTTGTTGTTGTAGTAATTTTAAAAACTAATATTGTCTTTAAAAGAAACTAGAGAAATCTTATCATACACCAAAGGAATCATATTTGGTGACAGACACCTTTCTCAAGAGAGGTTAGAATTTTAAGTGAGACTTATCCTTTATGAGTTGTTCAGATGAATGAAGGAAAAACCCTTAACTTCCCTTGGCTTTTAATGTGAACTGAAACTGCCTGCAAAACCATTCATCTGAAACCTTTGAGCAAGATTATTTTCTTTACCTTTTCACCCAAGGAAAAATTTACTTCAAATGGCAAGAAATAAATGACCGCATAAAAGTAGTCTTTTATGATTGAATGACAATTTTTTTTTCTTCAGAAATATCTTTGGAAAATATTTTCATGTTGTAAAAGTGTTGCACGGATGTTGTGGTTTAAGGCAGGAAGCACAGCACTCCTGTACCTCACAGCTTTTTGTCTGCTCCAGAAAAATGAATGCATCTTAAAATTTGAAACTCCATTTAAAAACTAAGGGAAGCATTATACATCAGCACCTGGCGAGTGTAGCCAGTGCACTCACAGCTGCCTGTCATAATTGTACAGGTTTTAATATGAGAACGTATCAAATAATGGTGTAGTGCTCAAAATAAAGTCAATGCCAGCTCTAATATGTGTATGACGCGCACACACACACACACACACACACACACTCACCACCCCATTAATGTTGTTCCACTCTAGCCTTTTACTCTTGGGGGCTCAGATGAACAAATGAATAATAGAATGAAGGAATGAAACAATCAATCAGTGAATGAACTGAGCTGGATTCATCTCACACCAACCTCCCACTGTTAAATGTGTTCTTTCTTGAGCCGGTAACAAAAGGAAGGATTGGGGTTTTGTGGACAAATGCAATGAAAAATGCTTTCGTAAATGTTTTATATTTAAGCTCCTCTCTTGCTCTCCCTGTTTCCATGATGCAGCACATCACTAAAGGGGTCCACTATCGATGGGGATTCTTTGCTCCAAGTGGCCGAGCACTGGATGACATCAGTGAAATGGTGGATGAAGGAAAGGTAAAATATTGATTAATTGTTTTTTCCCTCTTCATGTGGCATTATCTGTACTTTTGGATGTAAATGGTTTTCTCAATAAGCTTCAGTCGACAAGGGAACTTTACTGTTAGTTAAAAGAACACCCTAGATCAGATGTTTCATGAAATTGTTTTATTTTTAATGTCCATTGACAAGAGTGTGTCACCTTAATTAAGCTCAAAATGTGGTTTTAGTGGCTTGAAATAAGAATTTATTTTTTGTGCCAAAATGGTTTGGCTGATTTAAGTCTTACACCTCAGGAGCTTAAACATAGTGTAGTTTTCATCATTAACATCAAATTTAGAAAATATTTTTGGTTTGAAATGTTATTTTAATATATTTTTATTATAATGCTGCGGGACGGTGGTGCAGGAGTTGGTGTGTTCTCCCCGTGAGTTTCCTCCAGGTGCTCCAGTTTCCTCCCACAATCCAAAAACACGTTGGTAGGTGGATTGGTGACTCAAAAGTGTCTGTAGGTGTGAGTGTGTGTGTTGCCCTGTGAAGGACTGGCGCCCCCTCCAGGGTGTATTCCTGCTTTGTGCCCAATGATTCCAGGTAGGCTCTGGACCCACCGCGACCCTGAACTGGATAAGCGCTTACAGATGGATGAATGAATGAAAACAGTGTTGTGTGTGAATGAATGAACTGCCAAAGGTCAGGCCTCAATCCGGACACAATGTGCAATGTGTCTGTACTTGGAAAGCCAAAGCATCCCATTCAGCTCATCAAAGCTTTCAGCAGTAAAACAAGCATATTACAACGGAATGCGTATCAATAACGCAAAGCGCACATTTGTTTATTTAATGTTTTGCAAAGTTTTAAGTTTAAGACCCAAAAGATATAGATGCAAATTGAGTATTCACAGTGTGTTATGTTAGTGGAATAATATATCCTTTTTGCAAGCTGCAAATCACTAGTGACTGGAGCACAAACCTATAGCCTTATCTGCACTTTTTCCCTTAAACGCCCTCAAACCATGTAAACTCTGAGATTGCACACTATCTACATGTGGTTTGTGGCAAGATCATAACTCAAGGTTTCAGTTTGAAAAATGTTAGGCTTTATTTGTGCCTTACGCTGCCTGTAATGAGAAGCTTTTATTTTGAAATGGACCAATGATTTGCGTTTATCACAATAACGTTCACAGCATATTTTGCAGCTCCAGATATAGCAGTGAAAAGCGACGGAGACACAAAGATGAAAGAGATGGGGGGGGAAGAAAAAGAGATCGTTAGAGGGCAGTTGGTCGGGGCGAGTGTGAGCCATTCCACACTCAGTTGGAATGTCAATATAATCCCAGCGCTAGTCCTGCTAATCGGGCCCTTTTGTCTGGCTGTGTCTCAGTCACCCGTTTTGGTGAAAGCCGGAGGAATGTTGCCTGCGTCAGGCCGATCCAGCTCCAGTTCCGCCATGACATCATGGCTGTGTTTGCCGTGAGGCAAATCTCGCAGATGGCTCAGCCGATAAAACTCTGGCCTCTTCATTATCCACTGCTGCGGTTGTTGTTTTAGAGCAGAACAGTCATCAACCTTTCACCCTTTGTGATTTACTGTCTTTTACATGGCTGTGTTTTTATGCCACACAAGCAAAGATTTGCATAAGGTGATGCTATGGCAAAAAATATATATTTTCCCACTTTTTTTGCTTTAGTTTGAACATAATCTGTAACATTACAAGGTTATTAAGGTTATTTGTTAATGTAATATGTTTAGCTATAGGAATGACTTCAGAATGAAAGCTACTAGAGCTTTTAGCTGTTTGAGAGACGCGTGGGTCAGAAACCACATAACAGTTCTATTAGAGATTATCAAACAGCTCAAGATTTTGAGGCTGGTTTGTGTTGGTTAGTACTTTATACAGTGCTAAAATGTGCTTGTATTATTATTAGCTAAATTAGTCTCATAGCTCGAGTGCTAAATCAAAGAAGTTATACATATACATCAGACATTGGGCAATCACCTACATTTGGGATAAAGAGGTTTACACTGCTCTTTTGCTCTCAGTAGAATGGCTTTATTGACCGGCAAATGGTTAGTCAGTATGTATATGTAATATTGCTGAGAGCAGACGGGTCAATGCCCTGCTCCTTGGACCACTTTTGCAATTTTCACCCTCTTCTTTTTCTCCCTCTCACAGTTTGTTTCTCTTGCTTCTCTGCAGATCCGTGCAGTCGTGGAGCAGTGCTTCCCTTTTACTGAAGTGCCTCAGGCCTTTGCAAAAGTGGAGAAGGGCCACGCTCGAGGAAAGACCATCGTTACAGTTGCCAGGGAGCAGGAAGAGTGACCATGGCAACAGTAAACTCACTGTCTCCTTGGAAACATGGAACTCGATGCAGTTTTGAGGTGGACACAGACGAAACCTTATATTCAGCTGAGTAACTCCATCAGTGATAAGGACCAAGCATCACTGAATGTACTGAGGCACTCTGTACTAGTTAACTTCAAGTATTAAAATACGACTCCAAAAACTCTTAACACTCACGTTCATGATTAAACACTTTACTGAGAATCACTCGGTTTACACACTGAGAGCTGAGTTGTTGCTGATTTCCTGTTAGATTAGTGTGCAGTACACACATTTTCAAAGAAATTTATTTTTTTTTATTTTTTTATCGAAGTCTGGTGTTTTGTCCATGGTCAAAAATCTGCCCTGAGTTTGGTATTCATTTTTTTTGGTTTTTCTTTGAATGGCAGTAGAACTCAAGTAATCGTCTGCTCTTAGTACCTTAGTAGTTGTGGGTGTGATGGCCTGTAAATAATCAAATTAACAGCTTATTGTCCTGCAGGGGGAGGGTTGTCATATCCAAGTGGTTTCAACAATGATTATGACTCAAAAATCAGAGAAATAAAACATTTTATTCATTAATAAAATGTAAGTTATTTTTACAGCTTTAGAAAATATACAGCAGACAGGTTCATATACGGAAGTAAACCATAAACTGTTAGAACAATAGGAAAATAAAGTAAGGCACTTTATAAATGAAACAGGAAGACAACACAATCCAAATTTTTTACTAGTTGTGTTTTATATGCATAATGTACCTCATTTTTAGTATAACACTGACAGATTTGAGTGGAGTAGTGTGAATGACTACTGCTGGTCAATGGCAGCTTGATAATTCATTAGAATGTACATGTTTTGTTGTGTTCGCATGCCTCCAGAGCACATTTGAGGTATTACACATGACATTCATTAACTGCAAAGCTTCAGGTCCATCTTTAACCAAAGGAAGGTTCTTTAGGGAAACATACTAATTAGCAATGTCTTTGAAAACTCTGTCAACAAGATTTCTTTTACAACGTTGATGAAGTCCTTGAACTGTAATGAAGTCTGAACTTTCTGCAGGCTTCAACATACTGCCCAGTAGTGTTCCTTAGAGACTGCTGAAGCCCTTCACAGAGCTCCACTGAGGCCTACTGGAACAATTTTATATAGTTCTATAATCTCCCTCATGGAGCTCCACCACAGGGCCCACAGCAGAAGATATTGCACTGCTCTCCTTAAACTTGACCTCTTATTTCTCAAGGTCTGTCAGTTATGTCCAGCATTACAGTATTTCCACTGTCCACCTCTGATTGGTCTTCACCTCATCAAATGTGTTCAGAATCACCTGGTTTTTATCGTACTGCTGACCACCTGCAAAAGACGTTAGATTTTTCTTTATTTTTCCTCAGTGTAACACCTAAAAGGAATTGTCCTTTATGCAGAAAGTGTGCATTTAGTGAAAGTGAAATAATTAACACACAGTAGTTTAGTTTTTGGTGAAATTCCCCTGTGACGTTCCTTTTCTAAAATTGTGGACCTCCGATGCCACCTGTTGGTGCATGATTCTAAAATTAAAGCACTATGGCGTGTTACTAACTATGGCCACAGGGTGGGGTGCTTTAAGCATTTTATATGTACAAAAAAAAATCGAGGTGTCTTAACAGGCAAGTGCACAGTCCCTGAAGTAAAAGTCTAAAGGTATTTTTCTGGTGGATGTCATCAGCCTCATCATCATCATCATCATCATCATCATCATACAAGACTGCCATGACACAAGGGAGTGTTTTCTGGCTGAGAACAAAAAGCCCTAGACAGCCCTAGACATGCCTAAGTACATGTGATAACTTATCCTCCTTTTGTTCTCCTGTGACTGCCTGTCTGTATCCTAGTCTCAAACATACGTGTGATCTTTAGCTGTCTATGAACATGTCGTGTCATCACTCGCATGAGCCTTTAAGCCTCAGATTAGAAACCATGCACAACTGAGTGTTCATTTTTGGGACATCTCCGATAATGTTTTTTCCTGGTTTGTAGCAACGAGGGCAAAAGCCAGGCTGCACACATGTTGCATGTTATAACAACCCCTGTTTGACAATGTCCAATGCTTGTTCTGTTCTGTACTCTTAGAACTGGCTACATCTTTCTTTGGAATCCAGTGTGAGCAAACGAGGAGTGATTCATCTTAATTGACTACACAAAATAATGAAGATATTTCTGTGCTGGTGTTTACTGACACTGATATTTTTACAATCCATTTATATAAACTCACCTTTAACTTCCAGCACAAGGTCAGGTTTGAGATTGGGTCGTATGAGACCATCTGCTGTGATGTTCCAGAACTGATTTTCTTTAAAAGGTTCAGGGGAAATGTTCAGGCGCCCGCCAGCCATCATCACGCTGCCTGACGTCTCTAGACAACAATCTTCCACCAGCTACACGGAGAGAGAAAAAGAAACTCACTCAGCGGTACATCAAGAAAGCCTCGCCGCCCTAATTCTCTTTCACCTTCAGTTCCCTTGAACTCGTCTTTATATTTATGAAAGCATTCCTTGGAACATGTATAGATGCCTCACTCATTAATACCACGCTGAAATGAGTTTGTAAATACCAGCAGCGTGTCTGTAAAAGGGGCCAATTTTAACCTGTGCAGAGGCAAGGACTTCGTGTACTACCCCAACTCTGGCACAAGTTCAAGAACTTAAAGAAAGTTGCATTCATTTTAATGGTTTTATTTTATGCCTGAAAGAAACCACTTGTCAAAATGGAGACACAACACTGTTTTCATTCATTATCTGTGAGCGCTTATCCAGTTCAGGGTCGCGGTGGGTCCAGAGCCTACCTGGAATCATTGGGCCCAAGGCGGAGACACACCCTGGAGGGGGCGCCAGTCCTTCACAGGGCAACACACACACTTTTGAGTCACCACTTTTTTGACACACGTGGACACAGGGAGAACACACCAAACTTCACAGACCCGGGGCGCGACTCGAACCCACAACCTCCAGGTCTGGAGCTGTGTTCTAAACAACTGAAGTGTGGTACCCCTGCAGAAAGATAAGCCCCAGTTTCCAGCTGATTATATCACTATCGGAGCAACAGAAACCCTCTCCGCATTCAAGAAATCCTTGAAGACCCAGCTCTTCCAAGAGTATCTCTTGCACTGAAAGTCTTTCTTTAATGCACTTGTTACTTCCTGGCATATTGCACTAAATGTAAGGTAATTTGTATAATTTGTGCTTTAGTTTGAATGTTAGATCCACTTTTGTAAGTCGCTTTGGATAAAAGCGTCTGCCAAATGCATAAATGTAAATGTAAATGTAAATCATGAAGTGCCAGAATGTAGACACGTGCCTGATGTATAATTGAAGGATTCTACTGAGTGGAACAACCTCCAGTGACATTTAAAAATGCAGCCCACCCTGCCTGGAGTCAAGCTTTATGATTTCCCTCTCCAAACGTATTTGAGATTTCCAACAATATCATACAACCCCTAAATATTTCCTCACGGTGATATAGTGATACTTTGATATAAAGCTGACAAATACATGTCATGTTCAAGAGTACGTTTAACTGTTTAACTAACAGCTTAAAACTCATAAGCTGATGCTCAGTCCTCAAACCAGAAAAGCTAGGATCTGAAGTCAGGTTTACAGATGTGGCAGCATTGTACGTACCTTGCAGCGCAGCAGTCCGTTCTGGTAAAGCCACACCTGCTCATCTCCTCCGTTCTCCTCCAGAATCTGCACTCTCAACAGCTTAATGTCGTCCAGCGGCCCGGACAGGGACATCACACAACCGGTTTCTGCACTCCGCAAGCGGAAATACACAGGCTTCTGCGGAGACAAGCACAAGACAGAGCTGCTGATGATCGGGAACAATATTTTGCTAACCAACTTGGCGACCGTGATTTATTTTCTATAAATTAAGGCCTGAAAATGATGCTTGAAACGTAGATGTAATTAGACTTGGACTGATGGCTTGTCCGATTTGAAAATTTCACTGTGTACATGTCTCTGTGGTTTTAAATCAATTTCATAATTATTGTGGAACAACAATGCAACAGAGCAAATCAAAGCTGAAAAACAATGTTACCCAATCTGAGTTCTCTACACCAGCTTCCTTGCATAGTTTCACATTAGCCACAATGTGACTCACTCACTCTATTAATCAGCTGATGAGCTGAAGAGGCACGCAACACTAAGCCAAAGCTGTGAAGCCCAGTCCTAGAAAGCCTGGGACTAGTAAGGGTTGGTGAGCGCTTTTGCTCAGAGAAGGGCCACGTCCCATTTCTTGCCTCATGGCCATTGAAGACACCACCATTATCATTAATGAAAGCTAGGCAGATCTATTATATGTAAAAAATAAAAAATAAAAAAAAAACTTTAAAATGCAGATTCTCCTCCATTTACTGTGCTCTTGTCCTAATTGGTAAAATGAGATTTGCACACCTGAATGGACACTAAAACCATGGAAACAGTCCTACAAAAGAGTCATCCAGATGGGATAAAGATTCAGCTCTCGTATGCCAAGTTTTGCGGGAAAAAAAAAAAAAAGGTCAACACTCCTGCAATGTAGCATCCCTGGACTAAACCATTCACCAAATGTGTGGCTATGGAATCTGGAGCCAACAGAGTGCTGGTGATGAACATGCTTTTCCTAGACAGGTCCCTAAACTGCAAATGTACCTGCTCTAATGACCCTGCCCTGCTGCCTCTATTTCTCACGTAATTATGCTTCACACCTCTGTTCATAGCCATCTGTCAGTAGTCTCCCTAGACGTCCACAAAGCTCAAACACACACAAAGCACACCACATGCTCTTTACATTCCACACCAGACAAATGAATTACTCAGACACAAGGAAACAATACACAGGAGAACACAGAGAATGACGTCCAAAACCTGGGAATTCATGGAATCTGCTGGAATCCGAAACATCTAAAGATTTCCCACAGCACATAGTACTGTCTAATCATTTCCACATTTCAACGATAATTAAAGACACCAGAGAGCAACTGATTTATATGCTGGAATGGGTATGATGATGATGATGATGATGATGGATGATTTATAAAGTGCCTCCAGTTTCACCAAACCAGCAATGACAAAACTGCAAGAAACTAAAAAGGACAAATTCCCAATTCCCATGTAATGCCCTAGGATCAAACAGCAGAATAATAACTTCCTACCTGCTGTAACGGCCGCAGAGATCCAATTCGTTGCCAGCCGCTGAATTTGTGCCAATCACCAATTTCACTCGGCTGGAGTAAAATCTGACGACCATGGAAGTTCTTCCCTTCATATAACACCCAACTAGAAACACACACACACAGAGTCCCACATCAGTTTATTACATATTTACCACATTCTATAGATGTTCACCATGTAAAAAAGACACAAACTAAAATAGCCAGTTGTTTATAAAGATTATTCCTGTCAGAATGAACAAGCTTTGATCAGGAGATGATTTCAGTCTTCACATCTTTTGGTTGCTGTCACATATCTCCAAACACTAGACCACAGGCCACCCCACTCATTCATTCATTGTCTGTAACCGCTTATCCAATTCAAGGTCAGTGGGTCACTCACTTTCACTCACACATTCTCTCACACACTCACACCTATGGACACTTTAGTGTTTCTGAGCCGAGGGAGGAAACCGGAGCACCCAGAGGAAAACCCACGCAGACATGGGGAGAACACCAGGCCACGGCAGTAATATTTAAATGATTCAAAATGATTATATGACAAACTAATTATAAACTAGTTTAAACTACGATAAACACTGTGATGATCATGCGTTAATATTTTCATCATTTTAAGTGTCAGATTATATTACAAATATTATTAATTATTTTCATTAACTTCTGGATGCATCATCACGCCTACTATACAATATGCTCCATCAAAAGGAAAAACAAACAAACAAAAAAAAGAATAATAAATATATATATATAAATAACTTGCTAGCCCCTGTCTGTTTGTTTCATGGCACACCACACTGCTGTCTGGAGTCATAACACCCCAGTGTGATCTTCACACTGCCACAAGGCATTTAGCTCAGCTTCAGCCCAGAGACCTGAGAACCTGGCTGACGACCAAAACATAATGAGCCCCATAATCTCAACATCTTCCTACTGCACAGGACTGTTTTCTATCGTAATGGATGATGGTTAAAAACTGGATTGTCAACTAACTGAACCAGTGTAGGCTGAGATTTGCATTTTTTTTATTTTAAACCGAGTGGAAGCTGTCACATGTTCAAAATAAACCCCCTGAGAAACCTAGGCTTCACTTAAGGTACAGTTTACATTCCAATTGATAAATAAATGACTGACCCAGGCTCTGAAATCAATGGCAGTGCTACATCTGGACACATTTCTGAGTGTGGAATTTTCCACGGTGTGTTTGTACGTTTGGACCCACTCACATTCCTCCATTCACCAACAGAGACTGTATCCGCCCATCAATCCCAGCCTGCGATAGGCTGAAGGCTCCGTCCGTCAGCACGACCTTTCGGCCCCTGAAGCTCAGCTTACAGAACAGAGTGATGGAGGGAAGAGAGAACTCCTGGCCGGCAGAACCGAAAAGAAAAGGCAAGAGAGCAGATGCTTATGATTACCACCAGAGACCACGTGTAACCTCTTGCCGAGACCACATTTGGTCGAACAGTAAAACATTAGTGCAGGCTGGTGACAGAGATGTTTATCTTTCCTCGATCACTCATTCCTCTTTATTTCCAGCCCTTTTAGTTTCTTGTTCTTTGTATTTTTCTCTCCTCCCCCAGCCCCACTTTTATTCTCAGAACTTCCCCCTTTTTTTGTTCTTCAACTCACGTGTCCTACAGTGTGAAGAGAGTGGATGGTGCAGTCAGGTCTCAGGCAGCCCATAGCCTCAGTGTCTCTGTACTCTCCTTCTTCCAGCACGTACATGTTTTCTGTAAACTGCGGTCCTTCAAACGCCACCCAGCTGAAACGCAAACCAACAGCAAACATTTAAAAAGGTTTGAGGCAAGTGTGTAATTATTCTGATGTCTGATGTCCAGTGTAGAACTAAAGAAGAGGACCTCAGACACCGACATATATCATTTAATTTTGTTCCAGGAAAATTCTCTACATTCAAATGTTCACTTTAATGACCCCCTGTATTTATGACAAATACTTTCAGACCATACACCATAACATTACGAGCACATCATTCCTCCTTGTTCCTTCACTCAGCTCCACTGTCTACAGGATCACTTTGTAGCTCTATATTAAACAGAATCCATCTGCTGCTTTGTGAACACTATTTACCACCTTTCACACTGTTCTTCAAAGGTCTGGACCACCACAGAACAGGTACGATTTCGGTGGTGGACCATTCTTAGTGCTGCACTGGAACTGATGTGGAGGTGGGGGCCAGGCTCCTTATTATAAGGTAATTTCCCCAAGTAAACCCTGGAAAACGTCTGGCGAATAAGGTGCAGACATTTTCTAGAGATGTCCTTTCACACATGTAATGTACAGCCAAACACTGTTTTAGAGGCGTTCTCACAGCTGGTTTAGGCATGGGACGGTGCCTTTGTATAGTGCAGGAGACATGACATTAATATACTCTGAATTCTCCAGAGCATTACTGGTTCTATTCATTTTATACTGGGGGCTGGCAGGATAACCCAGGTAATATCTGTTTGTGTTTACACATACAGCTCCGCCATGTAATGTCCTGTAAGGTTGTGGTTAACCGTCTACGTTTTCCAGCCATACTCACCTTCCAGCGAGAACTTTACAGGAGCGAGGGCAGAACCCATCCGGCAGGAACGCCAAACTCTCCTCTAGAACCACAAATTCTCCCTGGAACCCAGGCTCAGAAAACAACTGGATCTGAAAACAGTACAAGGAAACAAGTCCATAATCATGTAATATCACAATAGATAACAGACTGTGTATTTATGGACCACTGGATCTCACTTGTGGTGCTGCACTATCAACATTTAAACACAATAACATTTATAGGACTGCAAGTGTAACATTTTCTGTGATAATCTCAGAGAGGATGCCTAGAAACTAAAGCTCACCTTAAATCTAGGCAGCCCTGCAGTCTGATCCTTGAAAGAGAAGGAAAAAAAAAAAAAAAAACACACTAAACTCAGACTTCCATACACTGAGTACATTCAACAAAGATCATTACATGACGCATGCACAGAAAACTAAACTATAATGTTGCTAATGTTCATGTATTGATCAAACCACTTTCCTGAGCAGGGATTCAGCATAGTGCCGGACTACTGGGAGGTTTTCTATTTAGGAGGTTATTATAGAATCACTGCTATAACACACCATACTTCTACAAGATTAAGATAAATACTTACATCATAGAATGGTAAAATATTAAATTTTATACAAGATAGTAAATAATGTCTGGTTTTTACAGGGCTTAAAGGAGTTAGGAGATTACCAGGAACACAGGCTGGATGGAGGAGATTTTGTGGTTGCGAGCACCCCAGTCCTCCGGGCATCCATACAGACCTTTCTCCAGGACGTATGTCTCCCCAGAGAATGCAGAGTTCTCAAATGCTACCCATCTGCTCATAAATCAGAGAGGGGAAAAACACATGACTGTCTCATAGACACATTTGCGCACATGTCTCAGATTACACTGATCAGACTCTAGTAGAGAGTTTTCTGGATGTGGATGAAGCCTAGTTTTAAAAATAAAATGAGGTACGACAGGTAAATAACTGCAGTGAAGTACTTTTCATCTAAATCTATTGTTAACATGGCTCTAGATCATTGGTACAGTGGACACTGCAGTTATTTTGTGATAAATTTGACACGACTGATTTATTCATACGAAATAAAAATGGTGCAGTATAAAGACATCGACAAGTAACCGTGAGAATGCCTTAACGAGCAAACTTGAGAGACATGGGCTGATCTCTGCTGCATTAAATCAGTAGTAAAACAAAAAGTGTCTAGTTTATTAATGTCTGCTTTCACACTGAAGCTAATGTTGCTAACAGGTTTTAAAAACGTACACCTCATTTAGCATTGTGCAAACTGCATTCCTGAATAACCCCACACTTGCCTCAAACTGCCTCAAGTTTAACAGACTTGTTTCTGTGGTTTCTGGCACTGAATGACACTCATCTATAAAAACTGAAAGGGCACAGCGTAGCAAAAAACATTAACAAAAGAAGGCTTCATGAATGGGGTATAAGCTTTTGTTATTTCATAACTACATTACCTCGTATCTCCAGGGCAAAACTAAAGAATTAAACTTCTGGAGTGACTACATTTTTTTGGGGGAAAAAATTTGCTAATCTACTTCTTCTCTTGTTTTGCTTTAATAGTGTTTCAGCTCAAATCACTGTCATAAACATATATTACACACGGACATGAAATGACAAAATGAAGAATTGTTCAACGTGTTCAAACACTGAACTACTTCCTGTGACTCAGTCATGATTTATGCCAAAATGTTTCGGCAGACCAGCTCATGCTGAATATCATCTGAAATATGGTCTCGATCCCCCTGTAGTAAGGGCTTCTACTCTTCTGGGATGATTTTACACTCCCTGATGGAATATTGCTGTGTGGATTTAATAGCATTCAGCCATGAGAACATTAGTGAAGTCAGACACTGATGTTTGTTAATTAGCTCCAAACCAAATCAATACCAAATGTACTGATGAAGCTCCACCGCTCTAGAGAACACAGTTCCACTGCTCTGCAGCCGCCCAGTGGCAGGGAGTTTTATGACCTTGTAGCTGACACTTGACATTGAACATGGTCTCATGCGCTGCAGCTCCAGACTATCGTTTCATGCTTATCTTTGGAGATAATAGAAGCCGTGTTCACATCTGGTGCACCTTTAAAGGCGTAGTTCATGACGTATCCAAAAAACACTTTTTATAAGTTTCCTCACCATTTGCTAGCGTTCCAGTGTGTTTGTGTGCTCGAAACAGGTCTAATGTGTTTACAAATCCCCAGCGTCTGTATAAGAGTAGATAAATAAACGGACTCGGTCTGGTATACTAGTCTCTCTCTCTCACATCTGGAGTATTTTTAGACAATGGAGAGGACTCCACATGCTGAAAAGCATGTACCGAAACTAGGACATAGCTCTATTCCTGCTCCACAGATGGGTAATACTGACTTATTGTGCTGTTTCGTATCACTTAAGGTGGAAATGTCTCCAAACTCGGGAGACGACTAACTGCTTTACCGAAAGTGCCACAAGACTAAACAACTTGAGTTACAAATTAAATTCTGTGATAATTCAAACAGTGAATAAAAACTTACAGACAAGTTCAACTCGTATTAGACCTGTAGGTGCAACAAAACCTCAATGACTAGAAAGCTCAGTTACTCTCTTTTAACAACATATGAACAAGTCAGCAGTGAAATGTCTCGAAGGGATAATAAGTTCGTCTGACTGAGGAAATTAGCTGTACTTGCTGCAGGATACATGCCACCTCACCCAGAACAATTGGCACACCTTTCAGCTCCACCCTCGCCCTCAACCCTCAGCACAGCCCTTAATATTACAACATTAACAAAGCAGGAATTCCACATACACCAGTGTCCAAACGTTTGTAGGCATAGTTAGTGAAATCGTCTGTTTTAAGGTGTACCCACTGCTGACAAAGCTCTTTAGTTGAGCAACACACAACTTGTAAAAGAATGTGATCCTCTGAATCAGCCGCACACAAGCCTACAGTCCCCATATCCAACGGCACCTGCCAACCAGAGCTCGAATGGTGTTTGTGACCCTGAACTAATCATCCAGCAATAGTACATGACCTCACTAACGTGATCACATCTTCACAACAGTTTTCCAACATCTAGTGTAAATCCTTCACAGAAGTGTAGAAACTGTTAAAAAGAAAACACTCTGCTTATTAAAAAGCATGTGTACACAAACTTTTCACCACATGGTATAGCACTTACATAAACACTGTAATCCAAAACGCACATTTTTATCCACACTGTAGCCACACTTAATAAATTCCTGTTATAATTTTACTTTTGTAAAACTTAGTGTATTCTGAATGAAAAGAACTGAAGGAGTTCAGGGATGATCATATCTCTTTGGGGAGCTGTACATGTTCACACCTGGATGATGAGTTTAACACTGTCCTGAAGGCAGGGACAGAGAAACAGAAGAGGAGAAAGTAAGAGACGACCTGGATGATAAAATAAAATATTAAATACTTATTTATACTAAGTATTGTAGATCAGAGACGATATATAGTATTAATGTGCTTATATTTCATTATCTGTATAGTACTGCCATCAACAAAAAGTAAAGCCATGGTGTAGTCACGTGTAACTATGGCAATTGCTATGTTTTCCTAGTGACTAAGAGCAGAAATTCCTCAGCAGTCAGTCAGCCTGCTGGCAAGCCTGCCTCAGAGGACACACATAAAAAACAACAAACAGATGGAAACTCCAGAAACAGAGTCAGAAGAAAAAAAAAATCAACACAATTCTATGGAATTAAATGTTGTGCCAAAATCCTTGAGAAGATTATCAAGTTTTAAACAGTGCTCTTTGCACACAGCTAGTGAATGCATTCAGCCGACCTTAAAAACTAAATCTTAAAAACCTTTAAAAAAGTCATTTCCTTTCAAAACAAATACATGCAAAACATTAGGGTTCCTTTCAAAACTGCTCAGCAGCGCTCTCTATATTCAAAACTCAAAAATGCTTGTGAGCTATTTCTCCTCTCAATTCCTCAAATCTCTCAAGTTTCAGGGTTTTAAATTTTGAATGAAAGCAGTATGTTGCTAAGTGTATTAATTTTCATTAGCTGTGCATTCAGAGCACCACCGCCTTCTGAAAATGTAATATTCCATTTTAAAACAGTTGAAGGATGATCACGATGCACCTGAGCTCAGTTTTGTGTGTCATCGAAAAGGCTGTAAATACCTATTTACTTATTATAGTTTTTTTTTTTTTTATATATATATTTGCAAAAATTCCAAACAAACATTTTCCACTTTGTCATGATAGGTTATTGTGTGTAGAATTAAGAAAGAAAGCAATTATTTAATCCATTTTGTAATAAGGCTGTAACATAAAAAAAAATGTGGAAAAAGTGAAGCGCAGTGAATAATTTCCAGATGCACCATAGCTTCCTGAGGAACATTTACAACAGCGCTCAAGCACATATACCAACCAGCCACAGCATTAAAGCCACATCCTTGCTCCTGCATTCATAATCCCCACTCTTAGTTCCACTGACCGTACAGGAGCACTATGAAGTTAATCAGTTACCCTGCATAAACTCTTATCCTCATTTCACCCTGGACTACCACAGAGCAGGTATGATTTGGGTGGTGGATCATTCTCAGTGCTGTGTTGACACAGACGTGGTGTTAGTGTGTGTTGTGGTACAAGCGGATCAGACACAGCAGTGCTGCTGGAGCTTTTAAATTATGTTCCCTCTCACTAGCCACACTATTAGACACACCTACCATGTTGGTCCACCTTGTAGAAGCAAAATCAGAGACAGAGCATCTCATCTGTTGTAGCACAGTGTGTGTTGGTGCTCTATTAGTGGACACAGGACACTGTTGGATATTATGTGCTTGGTAAAGTATTCTCAGTCCAGCAAGGGCATAGAGGGCTTTAAAACCTCCAGCAGCACTGCTATGTCCATCCATTCATACCAACATAAAACACACTAACAGACCACCAACGTGTCAGTGTCACTGCAGGTAAAACCAGGCGAAAGGGGCAAAGAAACTATGCAGAGGAAACAGGTGGACTATAGCCTTTTGTACCATTGTAGAAACTACAAGTGCAGCTGATTTGTGGAAACAATGTTAGGATGTTGCTAAAAACTATTAAAAATATTGCTTAACATTATTAAATATAACCACTTTTATCACACACATATACAGAGATGAACATAAGCACAATGTATGTAATAAGCTTTAAGATCATCCAACACTCACACTCCAGAAAGGACATCTGCCGACTGGCTCTTAGGGCCATAACCCGTGTCCTCCATGGCCATGACAGGCCCCAGCAGCTCCACGTTCAGACCCCTCTCTGAAAAGTCATTTTCAGAGAACAGCTTCAGGTGAGGAGAAACAAACGCCTGCAAGCAAAGTGGAGATATACAGGAAATAGAGTTAAAAAAAAAATCCAGTATTAACATCTGAACATTTATGTTTTGAACTTCTTCAGTTGTGGAATAATGATGACCTCCATAACAGCAGATATCACCCAGATTTGGCTGTGCTTAGCTTTCCCTTTAATGACATCTTGTTCAGAAAGTTTTAAACTTCTTTCTGACCAAGTCCATATATCAAAGCTTCTGTACAAAACCTATTTTCAGCATTTCCATGAAGTCATGAAGTACTCACGGCTTGTACAGGTCTAATGGACTGTATTGTGTCGTCCAGTCCACCCCAATCAGAGCTGTCCAAATACTCGCCCTCCTCCAGTACATACTGACGACCCTCAAACCCAGGCTCTGTGTAACCCACCCAACTTCATCAAAACACACACACACACACACACACACACACACAGGTCAGAAATAAACAACATTAGAAGTAGAGAAGTTAAATAAACTAAGATAAATGCGTTTTTAAAACAACAGTAATCTCTAAGATCCACTGACTAAACACTAAAGTGCAACAGGAAATCCCATGTGCTCCATGGACTTTCTACTAAAAATATGACCGGATTCAGGGTGCATTTTATTTTCTGTAATCAAGATCATGCTCAGATCATGGCTTGTCGCATTAAAGAGAAATTCACTCACAGGCCGCTGAGTATTTTCAATGAACCGATGGAGGTCAGTTTCTTCATCTCAGCAGCTGAGGAGCGGTCTGTACCCTCATTTCCATTTTCAGCATCATTTTCTGGCCCTTTCTCTTCTTCTTCTCCCTCTCCCACCTCAAAAATATCTCCATCAGTCTCCAGGCAAGCTCCTCCAAACTGGGGTTCCTCATACAACACAGCCTGGCAGGTTGGAGGGGGGGGGCAGAGGAAGAAAAAGAGACATTCAATACTGGTTGGTAATGTTCTAGCACACTGTTTATGGAATATGAAATATGACTTAATTTATCACTTTGTCTATAATGGACACTAGTTCAATCCGGTCTATGCCTGTCCAGAATACTCTGAATGCTGGGAATTCCTCACCCAAAGCACCTCCCTGAGGCACTACAACCCACAGTCCAACAGGAGCTCAGAAATCACAGCTCTTTTGTCAAGCCCCAGTAACTCAAACCCTTGTGTCCAGTGACTAAAAAAACAGCTGTTAGAGCTTTTCTCTTTAAACTCTATTCATATTCAGCTGATTAGAAGCTGTCCTGAATGCTTTTTTCAACTCTTATTTTATAAAAAGTCCAAAATCCATGTTAAATACAACTTATTCATTCACAAAATATACTTTTTTTTTCTTCAGGAAACCAACTTTTTTTCCAAAGAAATGTGCAGGTATTTTTAAATACCACAAAAATTTACATCTTAAAAACTGTATTCAGACCTGTTGAGGTCTCGGCTCTGGGGCAGCTCACTTCACTAATAAAGAAGCGCTGTTTTTTTAGCCATTTTCGCTTGGTTCTCTTTCTTCTAAATACTCGTTTACTTCCTATTTATTCAGTGCTCTTATATTTCTGCCATCAATGTGTTTGTTCTGCTCCACTTAATCCTGTCTTTGTGCTCTCGCATATACAACGGGTCTTACACTGTGTATTCTGTGTTTACTGATGTTTTTAGATCACAAATAAACTAGTTAATGAAAATATTCTACAGTTCGTCAGTTGCAAGGAGCTGCTGCTCCCCCAGTTTAATGTGCTAATGCACTGAACATGTTTTATTTGTTTCAAAATATGTCCCCTTTTAAAACATCATTTCAAGGGCATACATGAAACGACACAGCTTTACTTAATATGTCTCTCCTCTTTGCTGGCTACTTACCCAGATATGCACATAACAACAAGGTTATTCAGTTACTCACTCAGACAGTCTGTCAGATATTTATTCAGGGCAAAAGATTCTCCTAATAAATATTGCCATAGCTGCCTGTACATGAAATTAAATCAATGAAGAATGAACTCTGTCTTTTGGAGTGCCTTATAAGCACATCTTTATCAGTGTGAAACCAGATTATGTCAAATACTAAGCAGCTTTATTTTGTAAACGACATTATAATGCCTAAATATCTAACTGAGATGAAGATGGAACTGGGTGCAGTTAAGTGTTTAAGTAGGGGAAAAAAGAAACAATATATTTATATATTTCAAAGTATGAAATAAAAATGCTGGGTGTTCTTTCATAGTCAAATCATATACTTGATTCATTCTCTTCAGCTGCAGTTCCCTGTAAATAAAACCTCAAGATTAGCTTCTAATCTTAACTTAAATGTGAAATTTAACTGTGCCCTTTCAGCTTTTACAAATCTGAATCAACCATTTTCTCCAGTTATTCTTCTGCAGCTTTAAAAACAGCCATTAAACTGACACCCAGTGTCCTACATAGATCAGAGATTCTGTAGTTAATTTAGTTTGAGCATTTTCATAATTATTGTTGTCTGTGCTTTTTTTTTACTGGTTAAAGGACACTGCTTTTTAAAGATTTTTAAGGGGCTGTATAAGACATTATGGAGCTCAAACAAAGACATTGCTGATACATGCCAATTGTGCCAAACAGCTTAAGAGGCTGTCTGAGCATGCCAAGTTCAGACTTGCCATTGCATCTGTAAGAACAAGTACTTTTAACGTCAGTACAAGGTGAATGCCTTTGAACACACATGAATAAAGCACACACTTTGATGATAGATATTAAAGTGGTGGACTGACTTTCACTATTGTGCAACTTTCCTCAAGAACACAGTTCTAGGCAGGTTGCAAAATGAATGCAGTCTGAGGCACAATTAATAAAGGAATGAAGTGAATAATGAAATTACCCTGACTTCGTTGGGATTCTCCACCTTTATTCCACCCTGAAAGACATAAATGACTGCCTTACTTCATGTTTTGAATCATTTGAATTAAGTTCAAACAGTCAGTTGCCTCAATATATTTCATAAGCCAAGAATGTTTGGTTGTCTTTAGTTTTGCAATGGAGCTACCAATCTAATGTAGGTAACAAGACAAAAATACATAAACAAAAAAACAAATAAAAATGGCATTCATATTTTGTGTAGTAATAGTAATAAAATAGTAAAAAGATGGCCTTGTTGCATAGAATTGTTACATAATAACAAATGACACATAATATTACTTAAATAATAAATAATATTACTTGAAAGGGGCCAGGTTTAGGCTTAAGATTGGTGCTAATCCTATTTATGTATTATGTATGTATGTATTTATATATGTATGTATTTATTTAGGTATGTATTATTTATGTATTATTTGTCCATGATGTTAAGCCACTCGGCTTAAAGCTCCACTGCAAAATTAAAAAAGAACCATATTTCAAACAACATGCCTCTTGATCTAATCTAGGTTTAAGAATAAAACAAACTAGATTTTTGCCAAACAATTCTACTCACTAAAGCATGGGTTAATGTTTTAGTAAAAACAAACATTAACATAATTAAAATCGAAAAATGTTGGACATATTTACCATTTTGAGGGGCCGTAGTGACCCCACAAAAGGGGCAGGGAAGCCCCAAGACTCAGGGCAGGGATACTCCCCCATCTCCAACACAGACAGCAAGCCCTGGAAGCCTGGATCACTGAAGACAAGCCAACTACAAACAGAAACAGAAAAATAAGGTAGTGATTTTTTGTTTGTCTGTTTGTTTTTTTTAACGATTCTGATTTTTACTCTGTTCTGTGTCACCTCTGGTTTTCTTTTCTATTTATCTGTTTCTCCTCTTTATACAATCTGAAGCACACAGTAACTTCAAATTCCTTGCACTTCTTACCATTCTTGCAGGCACCTATAAGCTAGCGTAATAAGGATAACAAGGATAGTGTTTCCAATATATGGTGCTGAAATTTCTTAGTTTGATATTAACTGTACAAAAAGGGCTTACAATTCATTCCTGTGTGAATACTAGACATTCTACCAATAGCCCACTTGGGTTTCTCATGCTCATTTCAGAACTGCCAAAAAAATATTCTCAAAATGAAATAAACTTGCTACCTACACATAATGATTTTGCAATTATATTTCATCCTAACAGCAACACAAGAAACAAGGTTCACATAATCACCAGATTCTTCTGGATGCTTTAATCCAGACACATAATATTAACTTCAAATAGTATTTCTCCAGTGGATAACACAAACAGTGATATAGTGTATCTTTCATCTTGTACACTTTCTATATGGCCAAAAGTTTCTTGACCATACTTTTGACCAGACTGCTCAATCAACATTTCTTCTAAAATGCAAGCTATGAAATGGGAGTCTCTTCCACTCTTCTGGGAGGGTTTACACTAGACATTTTTTCTGTGAGAACTTGATGGCATTCAGCCATGACAGCGTTATTAAAGTAAGGTTGTGATGTTGGATAATCCGTTCTAGATCGGGGCATTATATGAAATGGCAGATGAAAGATGGTTCTATCTGGATCTGTGACCAATTTTTATTAAGTGAATGACAACACACTTAGCTTGACCTGTTAATACGGAAACACCTTCTCTCAATTGTGCCAAACAAACGGATTGCTCACCTAGCATGACTAGCAATGTGAAGCTACACTATGAGATAAAGTACATTTTAGCAACTGGACCTCAATTAATTTGAATTAAAACCCCTGGTACTAAATACCCCATAATCTCAAAATGTTGAATGGGGTTCAATCACTCCAGAGAACAGAGTTCCACTGGTGCAACACACGATTCTTGGAGGCTTTACGCTCCTCTTGTCTATGACTAGCTTTTAGGATGTGCCCATAAGCCCAGGTGCATCTGCTACTTAGATTATCCAAGCTGTGTACACATAACTGAATGTGTGTGTACACAATGGGTGCCCCTTTAAGTAGATGTATCCACTAATTATAAGTGTGGGTGTCTACAAATGCTTGGACAAATAGTGTGTTGTTTTACTATCACTATGGTCAAGACAACCTACAAAAAATGACTGACAACTATCTTATGTGCATAAAGACCTCTCTATAAGAAAGCATAATGAAGCTTTTGTACTTAACTGGACTTTGCAAGTCTATGAATCAGAGTGTACCGTTGTATGCCATTAAACAAACTGCAGTAATAAAATCCAGAGCTGCAGAGACAAACTAACAACTTCAGACAGAAAGCTCACTGATTCAGACACGCACTAGCAGGCCTGCAACATTCCAGGAACCGAGAGAAAACAACCCTCTGTCTCTCTGTTGTGTGCGTTGAGGTAAAGCCAACAGTGCCAGAATAACTCAGTACAAAAGCCTGACTTGAGCACTGAAACTGGAAATTTGGAACTGCTCAAGTCTTTCAACTTTCTTTAGAAACTCCTATAAATCTTCAGGAATTCTAGATAGTTTTACATATTTATTGAAGTTGAGGCTGTAAACAAGTATTTAATTCCCTTATTTTGTGTAATTAATCGCTACTAATCTCATTTCTCCAGTCAATGGAACGGAAATATTGATTTCACCCTTACATAATTGTAAAATTCGACAAACCAATATGTAATATTATACCTGAAATGTTTTTTAATCATTTCAAAAAGACAAAAGACAAAAATGATCCACTAAATAAAATTAATTAAAATAAATATATCCATTGGAGGGAAAAAATTTTATATATATATATATAAAATAAAAAAATGTCCCGTCCAAAGTGAACAAAATGTAATTATTACAATATGCTTTTGCAATTTCAGGGAAAACAATGACTTCTAAATGTTAAAACACTTCATCTTCATGCTTATACAACATGAGCAACAGTCACATGTATCATTCTATTATGGATTTGGCACAGCCAGCTTTACCCAAAACAACACACACTGTGTTTTCTTATGAAGCCACAAATAAACTCCCACTCCATACACTGAGCACTGAATAAAGCCTGTTGCTGTGCTTGAGGAGAGAGTATGACTCACACTCCAGAGTGGACCTTGATGGAACCAGTGCTCTGGGGAAGTCCGAATGAACAGATTTCCACAGCGTCATCACAGAATACAGATACTCGACCCATTCCCTCTGGTTCTGCAAACAGCTCTATCTTAGGAAGACTGTAATCCTGGGGGGAAAAATGGAAGAAAAACATGTAAAAACATACAATAATGCATGTCACTAATATGCAGTGAAATATAATTTTCCAGACCATATTTAATTCCAGCCAACAATTATTCAGTTTTAGTGTCAGGAAAATGGAATAACACTGATTTTCTTTTGTATCAATTCCTGAGTAAGGGATTCTTCAGAACCTTACATTAATTCAGACCTATAACAATGGTCAGAAACACCTTGAGGATCTGAGGAATCTTGTGGAAGTGAAACTGGAGCTTGATAATCTCCTTTCTCTCATAAATGAAAGCTTTAGTACAGTGTTGATGGCCAATCAAGTAGTTTGTGGCTGTTAGGAGTCTCATTTTCTGTATATCTTGCAATCATTTTTTTTGCATGTCTGTTTTCGGAATTATATTCATTCAAATTTTCCCTTTCTAAACAGCTTAAGAGTAATGTCACTTTAGTCAATTATGTAAATAAATGAAGTAATAAATAAATACAAACAAAGAACTGGAAATGTTATTTGCTACTTTCAAAATCACCACTCAGTATAAACACCAGAAATCTGCTATAGATAGCAGTGAATCATTAAACCACAAAACGTGGGACCTCTTACCCAGTTCAGTGTTGCCTGTACAGGCCACTGAGCACACGGCAGCCTCTCAATAAATATCAAAGGTGTCAGAAATATCTGGCCACAGGAGGCATGTATATAGAGCTGAGAGCCAATCCTCATTTAAACTGCTCCTTTTCAGCCAGCTGCTATTGTAGCTTTCACATGAGCATGGAACTCACACCTCCTTCACAAAAGCTTTGGAGGACTGGTGAAGAAGTTGGGTAGATGTCATCCTCAAAAACAAATACGCAACCTGGCAACACTAGCAGTATCACTTCACCAATTCTCCAACCTAAAATATATCTGCTAACCTCAAACTATTTTGACAAAACAGCAAGCCAATGTTAATCAGAGGATGGACTCTCTTACAACTTTGTATAGTTTTTTTAACCGTGTCTCCATTACATTGAGCTATGGAGCAGTGGAACTGTGTTCTCCGGAGTGATGATGCTTCATCCAACATGTGTTTGAGTAGTGTTTGTAATCTAGATCTGATCATAAAACATCAGAACCTGGCTTTACTCATTTGCAATCAAATCTTCACAGAAATGTTCCAATATGTAGTGCGAAGAAGAAATATTTATAGGAAAATATTAAAACTTAAGCCCACAATTCCAAAATCTGTTCTCATCTTACTATCCACAACATGAGAATAAATGATTTTTGCCCCTTGTGTATAACAGAAATTAAGATCTGGGTGTTCTTACCTTCACAGCCAGTCGAATTGAGCCAATCACCATAGGCTTGGTTGGGAGTGGCATCCCGTTTGGCCCTACCTCCTGCCCAGGGTCAATCTCAGCCCACTCATTTTCTAGCTCAGTTGGACCCTCTTCAAGGGCGATGGTCCGTCCCTGGAATCCCGGCTTTTCATAAAGCAGCCAGCTGGACAGAGTGGTCCAAATTTAATGTATAATCATGTGCAATATTTTACTGTGGACTAATGTGCTCTTTAAGTTTTGTACATAGAAATGTTGAGCTACTCAATTCACAGCAGCCAATAAAGCCTTAGATAACATTTCTGACTCTTTTTGATTTGCATTTACAAGTGTGCTGACATTCAAGCACATTTTATAAAACATGCCGCAGGTCTGGATGGGCTCTAGAAATAAACAAACAAACTCTCACCATCCTCTGACAGCCTTAAGAGAGATGAATGGGGAGAGCTCTAGTGAAGTAGCATCCTCTAAATCCCTGAAGATTTCATAAGTCTCTCCTCCAAACTGGGCTTGTTGGAAAATGACCAACTGTACGAAGGCACACCATATAGACACAAAATATTAAGAAACTATAATCAAAGTATAGTTAATCATTTTCTTTACAACACCATATGGAATTATTTTGTCCGTTTTAACAATTACTTATGAAATATTGTATGGTAATAAATGAATAAACATTAGAACACAGCATAGCGTAACAAATTAATAAACTAGAACCAACCTTTCCAGGGCGTTTGTGAAAGCTTCTTACTGTTGTTATCTGCCAAAGAAACAAATCAAAACAATATTACTACCCTAATATATTTGAAATGCCTCTAACAGTTTTATTTAGGCTAGCATTTATTTTAGCAATTATTTATTATTTTTTACTGTTTACTCAACAGCAGGTTAATCTCCAATTTTAAAATCACAATGTAATTATTCTCTAACTCACTTACAAAAATACATTAATAAGTGAAAACTGTCAAAACATATTATACAGTTAACAAGACTTATACTGTCCAGAATTCTATTTTTGCTTAGATTTACTGTCCAGAGAAATATTAACAGATTTCCTGTCTGAACAATAAACTGAATCCCAGAGGGTCTACAATCTTCCTGCTCTGAGGTATGATTATGTAAAAAAATGTAGGTGCCGGGAAAACAAGGCAGGTAGCAACAGCCAGGATTGAACTGAAACTGAGAAAATATTTTCATAGCAGTGTACAAATAGGAGAAAAGTAAGATAAATCAGTCGTACAAAAATATTTAAAACTCACACTTACCTGTTTGCACACTGGAGGGGGCAGTTTTATCTGCGATGCTGGTGTTGCTGCTGCTTTTTGCGGAAAAGCTGGTTTTGGAAGTTCTGGCCTGCTATTTTGGCCCACACTGGTGGAATCTGCTCCTGCTGCTCCAGAACTGACACTCATTTCCAATGCAGGGAAAAGTGTAGGTGTTTCTGAGCTTTGTGAAGTAGCCGCAGGAGCAGCTGTAGCAGTTTCTATATCTTTTCTCAGGTATTTATCCAGATGATCAGGAAGTTTAACTTCAGAGAATTTGGGAACAGGAGGAGGAGGGGTTGAAGTGCTCTTTTGTGCATTACCTGACTCACCCAGGTTTGTACCTCCATCTGGTAGTTTGCTTTCCAACTCCTTTGGCGGCAGGACAGCTACAGGTTGCATCACTGGGCTCTTCTCTCCTGGAGTTGGAACTTGCGGTGCCAAAGTAGGTGATATTGTTTCATTTGTAACAGCCTCAGGCTCGGATTGTGTTCTTCTAGTGGTCTTGGAAGAGTTCATTAGGTTGGACAGAATAGACATTCTTCCTAACCGTGAGGAGGTCTTCACAGAACCTTCTGCAATGCCCTTGTCCTCTACATTTTCGTTCTCTTCTACTGCCTTTCTTTCTTCATTTTTGTCCTGCCCTTGTCTGGAAGACAATGCTTTGTACAGCAGGCTATCTTCTGTTCCCACACGCTTTGGAAGTGGTCTGTTCCTCATCTCCTCATTTTTTTTCTTGATCAGCATGGCTGGCGATGGATCTTTCGGCCCACTGGTCTTCCGCATCCCAAATTTGAACTCCTCAGGATCAAATGTTTTCTCAAACCGATCTTCTTTGATTGCAGGCATGGCAAACGGCGGTGTCATCAACCTGGTCTGGCCATGCTTTTTTGGAGGCAGAGAAAAGGGAGAGAACAGCTCCTTGATGTTCCGAATGAAGTCTTCAGGATTATCTGAAGTGTCTAAGAGGCTGTCATCGCTGGCTGAACAGTCCATCCTTCTCTCCATCTTGTTTTGCTTCTTCTCAAACCCTCTGTCCACATCCAGCCAACTGGATGGAGCATCCTTACTGTTAAATCGGTTTTTACACCCCAGCGGAAGATCTTTGGCTGTAATTTGTTGGCTTTTATTAGTTGGTGGAGGCAGTTTGAGTGCATCAAATACTAATCCTCCCTTATTCTGAGATTTTGAGAGATTAGGTTTTTCCATCTGGTTGGTCTTTATATCATCTGTAGTGCTGCATTTCATAACTTTCTTCTTTTCCATTTGGGTGGTCACTTTCTTTGTAGTTTGAGGTGGATCAGTTACCTTAATTGCAGCCTCTTGATTAGAAACAATACTTGAATTTTGAGGACATTCCTCTTCAGTCACTTGTCTAACTGGTTTATTCAAACTGATATCTTTCTTTGTACGTTCTGGGGTTGTTGTTTTAGGTGCATCATTAGCCATACACTTATCTGATGGCTTCTGTAATACTTTTGGTTCTTTGTTGCCATCGTGAGCAGAAGTGTTAGTGTTTGCTTCCTCGTGACAGGCATGCTCAGCTTGAACCACAGCAACTGTGGTTTTTGATGAGGTTTCAGCATTCACTACAATACCATTTACCACACTGTTCTTTTGTTCTTTGTCCTCAGCTTGCTGAGCAGTCTTTGACGGAGTCTCCTGTGGGCTGTCCAATTTCTCTGAGATTTTAGTTTCAACTCCTTTGCCTTTTTTGTGGCTACTATCTCCTTGTCTGAAAGAAATTTCATCCGTATTGGCAGTAGTGTGTTTGTCTTTATCTGTGGCAGATTTTCCTGAGGTGGTATCTTCTATGAATACTTCTGTTTTTTCATTGGTTTTCTCTTCTGAGATGTCTATATTTGATTTTGTCCCTTGTGAAATACTTGCTTCTGGTTTGGTTTGTACCTTTTCAGACTCAACAATGGTATTTTCAGGTTGGCCTTGTGTTGAATTAACAGTCAGGACATTAGCCATGCTCTCATTTTTTGCTGAAGTTTCAGTCAAAACTGTAATCTGTGCCTCTTCTGTGTTCAATTTCTGTTCAGGTATCTTACATCGAGTACTTGAGTCAGCAGTATATTCTACATCCTGCATCTCTCTGACATTTTTCATGTCCATTTTGGACTCCAGTTCAATGGTATTCTTAATCAAAGACTGTTCATTTTCAGCTAGTTCAGTTTGGGTCTGTAAATCATTAATACAATCCTTAGTCTTCTTGCTTATATTCTGCTTTATCTCCACCTTGTCTACTTTTTGTTCTGATACTTTAGGTGCAGTTTTTAAGTCTGTAGTATTCTCTACACTCATAATATTCACATCTCTCAGCATCTCTTCAGCATTGATAATATCCTTTTCAGATGGTAGAGGTGGGGTCTTCAAGTCTGCTGTATGTTCAGTGCTTATTTTGTCTTTATCTTGTCCAGTTTTCTGTTGTGAAGGAGTTTTCAAGTCTGCAGTATTTTCTATAGCCTTAATTTTTGGCTTTTGTTTAGCTTTGACCACTTGTTGAGAGTCTGCAGTTTGTTCGGTAGGTTTCATACTCTCATCACCTTTGGCCTTGTCCACTTTCTGTTCAGAAACTTGAGATAGGGTCTTGACATCTGCAGTGTGTTCTGTACTCTTCAAAGATTGTTTGTCTTTGGCTTCATCCACTTGCTTTTCACGTATTTGAGGTGCAGCTTCTAAGTCTGTAATATCCTCTACAGTTGTAGCACTAATATTCAGCATCTCCTTGGCTTTGTTTACATTCTGTTCAGATGCTACATGTGATGGCTTCAAATCTGTAGAAGGTTTACTTCTTTTCTGTTCAGAAATTTGAGATGGAGTCTTCATGTCTGCGTTGTGTTCTGTACTCTTCAAACTCTGTTTGTCTATGGGTTCATCCACTTTCCGTTCAGGTATTTGAGGTGCAGTTTTTAAGTCTGCAGTATTCTCTACAGTTGGAGCACTAACATTCAGTATCTCCTCTGCTTTGTTTACATTCTGTTCAGATGCAAAAGATGGAGACTTAATTTCTGCAGGAGGTTTAGTAACCTTTTCAGCTTTGACTATCTTCTTACATGTGACCTGCATCTCTTTAGTATTATTAATTTCTTGGTCAGATGCTTCAAGTGCTGTCTTCAAGTCTGCATTATGTCCAGTACAAACCTTGTCTTTAGCTTGTTTTACGTTCTGTTCAGAAATTTGAGATGGAGTCTTCACATCTGGGGTGTGTTCTTTACTCTTCAAACTCTTCTTGCCTATTGTTTCATCCACAGGTGCAGTTTTTAAGTCTGCAGTATTCTCTACAGTTGGAGCACTAACATTCAGCATCTCCTCTGCTTTGTTTACATTCTGTTCAGATGCAAAAGATGGAGCCTTAATATCTGCAGGAGGTTTAGTAACCTTTTCAGCTTTGACTATCTTCTTACTTGTGACCAGCATCTTTTCAGTATTATTCATTTCTTGGTCAGATGCTTCAAGTGTTGTCTTCAAGCCTGCATTATGTCCAGTACAAACCTTGTCTTTGGCTTGTGCTACTTTCTGTTCAGAAATTTGAGATGGAGTCTTCACATCTGTAGTATGTTCTGTACTCTCCTTGTCTATGGTTTCATCCACAGGTGCAGATTTTAAGTCTGCAGTATTCTCTACAGTTGGAGCACTAACATTCAGTATCTCCTCTGCTTTGTTTACATTCTGTTCAGATTCTAAAAGTGGAGACTTCAAATCTGTAGTAGGTTTAGAACGCTCCTTGACTTTGATTATCGTAATACTTTTATCTAGTTTTTGTTCAGCATTATTCATTTCTTGGTCAGATGCTTTAGGTGCTGTCGTAAAGTCTGCATTATGTTCAGTACAAATCTTACCTTCAGCTTCTGATACTTTTTGTTCAGAATCTTGAGGAGTCTTCATGTCTGCAGTATGTTCTGTACTCTTCAAACACTCCTTGTCTTTTGCCTTATGTCTTATGTCTTCGCTCATACTCACATTTTGCACCTCTTCAGCTTCTACTTTTGTTGTTTGAGACAAAGTCTTCAAGTCATCAGTGTGCTTTGGTTCTTTGTCTTGTCCCTTCGTCTGCTTAAGCACCTGAGCTGAATTTTTCAACTTTGTTTTATGTTCCACAGTTTTAATGCACTCATTCTGCACTTCAGCTTCCTGCTTAGATGTTTGAGGTGGGTTCTTTAATGCTGCAGCATCTTCAGTAGTCTTTATAATCCCACTCTGCTTCTCTCTGGAATTATCCACTTTTTTTTCCGATGCTGGAGGTGGAGATTTTGTACCCTCACCATTGTCCATTTTTTTCATCTTAACTTTAACTGATGTTTTCCCATCCAATGGAGGTCCTTTTTTCTTTTTCTCTGCAGATCCTTGCAAGCCTTTAGAATGATCCACAGTCTCCACGGTCATTTCTTCTGCTTTGTCTATGCTCGGTTCAGATACTTGAGCTCGAGTCAGAGAGTCTCCAGTCTCTTGTACGTTCCCCATTTCCACTTCTCTTCTTTGTTTAAGTTTAGTGGGACTTTTCTGACGTGGCGCTGGGATACTGCTGCCCACTAACGGAAAACTGCTCAGCTCCTTCACAGGTCTTTTAGTTTTAGTTTCTTCCGAGAGCTTCACCACAGCATTCCCAGCAGTTTGGTCACATTCAGTCAAATGGCCAGGACTTAGAGGGCCGTTGACTGAAGATGAATCATCATCACGCTCTAGCCTGGCATCAGCATTTGAGGGTTGCCTGTGTGACTCATCTTCTCCACAGTCAACTTCTTCCTCTTTGGGCTGTTTTGGAGTGCTGGGCGGGTTTAAACGAGGCAACTTGCTTCCCGTTGGTGATGAATCGGTTTTGTGTTTTGTTGCACTCTTTGTCTTGGTGATGCGAATTTCATGTGTAGCCTTTATGCTTTTTTGCTCTGAGGGAGAGGGGGGCATGCCACCTTTTTCCATTCTGCTGACAGATTTAGGGCTTTTATTAACAGAGTCTGTTGATTTGAGTCTGGAGTCTGAGTTTTTTCTGACTGGAGATGAAGGCTGCTCTGAGACTTTTGGCAACTTGCTCTTGGGACTCAACGGTTTCTCAATAGAAGTCTGTGGTTGTATTTTAGATTTTGTACCTTCCTTAAACAATTGAGAGTCCTCTAAACTAGTAGGTGATGAGTCAGTTTTGTCCTCTGTGCTTACAGATTTTAAATTCTTTCTTCTTTTTGGCTGCTGGTCTTTAGTGAGTGGGGACTTTGGTGCTTGTTTAGCCTCTGAATTGACAGAAGCCACAGTTACCTCATCCTGAACATGTGACTCGGTTTCACTCTTACCAGATAGTTGAGGTTTTGTAACAATAGTACCTGAGCTGAATGTACCTCCCTCTGCCTGTGCCATCTCATGTGTCTCAATAGGAGAGGACAATAATGCATCGGGTGACTGGCTTTTTTGCAGTGCTTTCTTTGGTTTAGGCGGAACCTCAGGGGCGGTCTTCTTTGGGATTTTTGACTTGTCAAAGGACTTACAGAAGACAGTAGGCTGTTCCCTTGTTGTGGGTGATCTACTTTCCTTTTTCTCACTGCCATTTTGGGCAGCCTTTCTAGCGCTTTCCTCCTTTGAGGCCTCTGTGTAATTTGTAACTTGACCCACAGCAGGTTTTGTTTTCAGTGCCACTGGTGGGGCTGAGCTCTTTCCAGAACTCTCTTCATTTGAGCCACTGGCTGCTTTCTCCACACGCCTAGAAACTGTGGTCGAGGTTTGCCGACTGTTTGCCATAAACCTGATCTGTCCCTTGAATCCAGGCATTTCCGTCGACTGAAGTTCCTCTTCAGTGTCTATTAAGTTATCACAAAGTTCTGTTGGGCTCTCTACATCTTCATCCTCTTTAACATCATTGCTTTCTCCTACAGAACTGGGTGCCTGCTGGTTGGGCTGCTCGGTTTCCACACTGACGTTCTTGAGGTTTGGCAGACTGTACGAAAAAAACCAAAAATATAAAAGACATAGCAACGCTGAGAAACATGTATAGATTAAATTATGGTTGAATGTTTCCCCTTACAAAGCCTCCTGTTTCAACCAGCAGGGATTTGCCAAACTTTGTGCAAAATTATATCATTGCCCTCACTGAACTGAAGGATCATGCCACTTAGACAACAAAATGTCTTAAAGTAAAAATCCTATAAAGGATTCAAAAACTCAAGATTTATTTAGCCCTTGAGGTGTAAATAAAGGCATCCAGAGAGGTTTGCTGATAAGTGCTATGCTCTGAAGAAATGTAAAGCTTGCTCACGTTGTGTTGATAGTAAGCATACATCTGACGTGTGTAATGCCTCTAAATGCTACAGCATTTTAATGGCTTTTAGGTTTTGGAATTCTTAAAAGGGGATATATTAGGGATGAAGAATAATTCATATAAAAAGTTTTAAAAATTATATTAATGTTTCTGAAACATTCATACATTCATTATCTGTAAGTGCTTATCAAGTTCAGGGTTGCGGTGGGTCCAGAGCACCCAGAATACACCCTGGAGGGGGCGCCAGTCCTTCACAGGGCAACACACTCACACATTCACTCACACACTCACACCTACGGACACTTTTGAGTCACCAATCCACTGTTTTTGGACTGTGGGAGGAAACTGGAGCAGCCGGAGGAAACCCACGCGGACACGGGGAAAACACAGCAACTCCTCACAGACAGTCACCAGGTCCCTGGAGCTGTGTGACTGCGACATATTGATATTATTTTTAAATACATTTGTTAATATTGCAGAATATACTATATACAGCATCTGTTACTGACAGGCAGTCATCGGTCGTTACAGAGCACTGGCATCAGTTGATTCCACTCATTTTTAAAGTTAGTTTAAAAATATTAATATTGACAAAGTCAAGAGGTTTTTGTTTGATGGTGACATCATGTTACTTTTAGTTCAGATTTTCTGTGGCGATTTTAGAATTTTATCATATTGACTTAAATTAAGAAATATATTGTGATAGAAATTTTGGCCATATCGTTTAGCTCTAGGATATATCATGAAATTATTTTTCCTGCTTTTACACATTTACATGTGATTGCTTAGTGCCAACCCACAGATTGATAAACAAGATCATGCTGCCTTGTCAGAACACATGGGCTTAAACAAGCAGTTGATTTTTGATGCTGCTTCTTACGTAGAATGCAGACACTATATTATTGCCTGGTTTGCTCATCTGAATCTTTCCAATTACAGCTGATTTAACTGAGATCCTTGAGGTAATTTTATTACAACCCCAGAGAACTTTGTTAATATGTGAATAAGGGATATAATACATTCCCTTTAACAAAAAATGTTGAAGCCAGTAACTGTTCAGGGTCGGAGCCTATGTAGAATCAGTGAAGAAAAAAACAGGAACACACTCTGCACAGGGCTCCAGTTTATCACAAGACACAGTAAACAATATGGCTATATTATTCAAATCAAATCACACTGAATTAGTGCTTACAGCTCAACCACTCTACAATGCAAAAACTTTGAATAAATGTTGGAATTAACTTAATTGAAGCACTCTCTGCCTTCAGTATAATAATAATAATACTTTCAGTACATAAAAGTAATGAAAAATGATAAATGTATTCACTTCAAATATAAACAAATCTTATAAATACACAAAATCACCCCTCTTCTGAATGTTTCCTTTATTTCCTCTTTTATGAAGCCTAAATTAGGAGGGGGGCATGGTCACAAGCCTCTTTAGCCTTGTTGTCTAGCCACTCCTGTTTATAGCAGTCAAGCAATCCATGCTGTTTTCTCAACACACAACTGAGTAACCGAGGTGACCCATGATATGTTAACTCTGGCCATCTGAATCATTCAAACGTGGGGCCAGGCTGAATATATAACCATAATCACTCATAAATCACCAAATATTAGACTATGGCCAACTGAAATGTCCTTCCCTTTGAATCACTTCCTTTGTATCTTCTTAGTTAAACATATCTTTGTCGTTCCAACTCTTAAAACACACACACACATAAAAACAATAACCAATGCAACAAGCAAATAATTATCTGTGGATCAGAATTAAGCATGTTTAAACAGGTCAATTTAATATGCCAGTCTTCATGAAAGACGTAGACTAAGTAGCCTGGAGACAACTTTAAATAATGATAATAACTGATGAGTCATATAATATAACTACATCTGAGGATGCGCTTTAACCAAAGTGCGTTTACCTTACATTACCCTTCGGTGTATGTAAAAACATAATATTACTGCATGTAGGACTTGTCTCAACACTTAGAATCACATAAAATATGCTGCAGTAAGCATCACATGCTAAGGATGCAAGGATCATGCTTCATGTTTTATTGTAGAAGAAAGTAACTCCTATACATTCCTGGATATGACCACCTAAAATTTAGTATTCTTATTATCTATTCATCAACATATTCTGTCATCAACACCTATCAAATCTTATTTCACATAATATTCTACATGAAAATACTGATAAGTGTTATTCTTATTCTTATTCTTATTCTTATTATTAAAGTGTTTTTAGCCTGTTCATCCAAGCCACAGTCTTCTACGTATAAAAAGCCCTGAAACTCATTGTTCTCTCTTCATACAAAAAAAATCATGGGAAACTGGAGATCATATTGCATACTCTGATCTCCACACGAAGAAAGGAACAAAAGCGTTAATGCACAGAAAAACTAGAGCAAAGAAGCAAACAATTACACATCACAGGTTGACTCACATTTTCACTTCAGATTTCTGCTGGCCTTGAGACGTTAGGTCTGAGCTTGTTTCTGGAGTGCCTTCTTCGTCCCTCTCCAAACTGGTCTGCGAAGAGACCCAGACTTTCTTAGCGAAGAACTTCTCGTGCCTGGACAGCTTCACACTCCTGCGCTTCTCTTTGACCACCTCCTCACAGTTCTGAGCTTCTGCTGTGCCAGTCTTTAGCTCCAATGAGGCCTGAGAGGAGGGAAGGCCTGACTCTGGCTCAGAACCTGCTGCTTGTGGAGGGATGGGGTCAGTGCTTCTGAGTGTCCTTAGCACAGGTGAGCCCTCACCAGGGCTTTCTGCAACAGGCGTGGCCAGAGTAGGTGAGTCGCTCTCTTCCTCCTCCAGGTGTGTTTCCACCCACATGGCTTTGTGGAGCTGCACAGGCGAGGGCGAGGCCAGGGAGGACCCCTCCTCCGCTTCGGGGGACGAGGTTTTGGTCGGGCTGAGAGCCTCGCGAGAGCCGTCACTCAGCTTGCGAGATCTTCTCCGGCCTGAGTTTTTCTTCCCCATGCTGTTGTCCTCACTCTGCTCTGAGGAACTCTCAGAGCTTGACTGGTGATTTGAGTGCGAGGTGAGAGTGACTCCAGTCAGTGCAGTGTAATTTCCTGAACCTCCTAAAATGGGTTTCAGAACTGTCTTTTTAACGTCTGTTCCACCGGTAGTAGCTGGAGGTTCACAGGAACTTTTCACAGGAACGTCAACACATTTCTGAAATGTCTGTGTGATATGGCATTGGTCTCCATTGGTCACACTGGTCTCCAGAAACACCTGTAATTTCTTGCTGACTTCAACCACCAGATGCTCTGTCTTCTGGTGCTCTCCGCTCTCTGGCCGGGTCACTTCCCTCACGCTCCCTCGACTACTGCTTTCACTGTCTGCAAATGGCAGGTCTCCTCCATCTGCGATGATAGAAGCGACACTTCCGGCGCTGGGGCTTCCTTTCACCCAGACTTCAGAAACAAACACCTGGTCACTGTCTGAGCTTCCAGAGGAGTTCCTCAGGCCTGGAGACACCTCAGGTTTCTTAGGGCTGGTTGCTGGGGAAATACTCTCAACCCCTTCATTGGATGTGTTCGTGCTTTTTCTTTTCTTTAGGAAAAATGTTGCAACCCGGTTTATCACGCTTCCTTTTTCATCTGAACTCTGTCGTGCATATAAAAAGAGAAACAAAAACAAACAAACATGCTTAGAACGGTGTCTCTTACTGAGAAGGTAACATACCTGAAAACCATCCAATGCGTGGAATTATAACTATTTTTCCAACGTATGTGCATTCCAGTGCCAGAACAACCACCAAATGTCAACACTGTCGCATACTTTGTCAGCCAAATGTTTAAGGACCAAGACACCTTTACGTTTCAGCCTAAGCAGACAAAATAATGAAGTTTAGTTAATAAGTGTGTGGTGAAAATGTCTGTAAGTAGTACATTTCAACGGTGTCTGCTGATAGGGAGCCAGAAGCTAATGTAAGCAAACTCTGGAGAAGACTTTCCAGCATAAAACAGTTTTCCACACAGCCACAGACGTGGCAGCCTGCCACTGAGTCCCGTTAACAGCCTATGAGTTGTACAAGAAATATGTATAAAAAGTACTTAATAATACTGTATACTGTTAGCCTAAATAATGAACACACTGTTAATCATTACAATAAAACACATGATCAGATTCAAGTGCTAAATTATGTTTGTCTGACATCCCCAAAGTGTCTACTTATAACTTGAAAAAATACTTTACCCGAATCCAGCAGAGCATTACACCAGAATGATAAAGAAACCACTCTTTAACAAAGAGATTTTAATGGATGATTAGATTCAAATGTCAAGTTCGGTGGACATCCCAAATATGTCAGTAATGATTTACTTATTAAAATGTACTTCCTCAGCATGCATAAGAGTAAACGAGTATAAAGAAAAACCCAGTATGGACAAAAAACCCATCTGGAAACCAATTATTCATTGTGCTTAAAGCAATAGCTTAGAAGCCATAATTATTAATCTGAACAACACTGTTCTTTTACAAAGTTTCTGAAGAATAATTATACAACAAGATGACTAACTGCAACTTGTTATATTTCTTTAAAGAGTCAATCTGTAATATCTACTTCATCTGCATGAACTTGAGAGCCAGAAGTTAAAAAGAGAACCCAAGAGATCCTATTACACATCATCTGCATCACAACAATTGATTAGAAAAAAAAACAAAGCATTACCTTACAGTGCCACTGTGACAGGTGAAGTGCTAAGTTTATAACCACTTAAGTTAAGATCCAAACAGTCAGAAGGCGGCAGTAAAAATGAGGTGAACCTCATCCCTTCAATAATTCAGTCTTTTCCCTCTACTGCGTGTATCACGTTAAGCCTGGCAGTAAATTTTTCCCCACCCGTTTTACGACGGTGCTGTGATTGGCTGGAGCTGTCCTACCCACTGCGCTGATTTGTTAGTAGTATCCTGCCCCCAGAGTCTACAACAGCTCTGCCTGCTCCTGCACGCAAACGCTCTGCTTTGAAGAGCAAGTTCTCTGCCTTGTGATTGGTTGATATACCAGGCTTCCTGCGCTCTGATTTGTTAGAATGATCCAGTTTCATTCCCTTCTTACCAATGAGTTTTTGTTTTGTTTTGTTTTTTTAAAGACATGTTAATTAATTTATTAAAAATATGCCTACACCATAAAATATTACTTGTGCTATGACAACATCTGTAGATGCCACATGAGATTTATTTTTGCTCAATTCTTTAAATTAATTATGCATTAGTGTGCAAAACTGTGTAAAGGATGTGTAATTATTCAAACAAATATAACTGAAATAAATTATTTTAAGTGAGGTACGCAAACACTTGAGGATAACTGTATAATGATATGTGTAACTTTTCAATTTTAACTATTATTGTATATAACTTATAAAACAAATGTGTTTAATAAATATATAAACAGCCTTACTTCCCCTGTGACGTGATAAAAATCGCTACTCGTGCTCCTATTGGCGTAAAATTACGAAATGGCCAATCCCAGCGATACGGGGGCGGGGCTTGTCTGAAAACCGGTGGGAAAGAGAGGGGAAGCTATGCCAACAGTCATGGCTCAGTGAGTGGAAAATATTCCCGGACCGCCTTTAACTTTCTTTCCCGCCTTCTGAAGCAACTCGGTCATGAAGACGCCTAAGAACAACCTACACACTCAATTAAAGCATTAAATCAGAGAACGGAAGTCAAAATAAGTCACTCATGAGGTATAACTCACCATTTTATATCCCGTAGAAAGCTGTGAGGAGAACTTTACCTGAACGGAAACATCGACCCAAATGCAGACAGCGAAAAAAAAAAAACAATCACAAAACAAGTCAATATCCTGAAGTAATAACACTAACAAACCTCTCTTGCAAAAGAAATACTTAGACTATATTTGTCGAAGGTAATTATAACAGACGAGACATAACTCAGCTAAACTCTTGATGAAGTCGAAAGTAACTAGTCCTGTGTGTCTGGCTAATGGCAGAAAGCCCAAATATGCCGTCCAGGTAGGTTTAAAAAAAAAAAAAAAAACACCTGCAGGTATTGCGCAATTGAAGGACAAAGTCAAACGCTTCAGCGAATGAATCATCCCCTTTGCAAAAGGCTATTTAGCCTATAGAAATGGCCCAGAGCCAAACGGACACACCCTGCTGCCCCATGGAAACCAAAACTCCTGAAATAGACTTGATTTAAAGAGAAATGTCCCCCACTTCTTCAAATCTATACACAATTCAGCCTTGCATATGTAAACAAAGTCACCCCAAGCCCATGCTTTCAAGTGGGTCATTTTAGAGAAACTTTGATACCAATTTACTGCAGCGGTGAAAGGAACCAAAAGTTGCCATGTTTACAATGCAAATCAGTTACATTACTCTCCAAATACGTAAATAAGCACAATAATAGGTAAATTGGTGTATACCTGAAAATTAATATCAAATCTAGAATAATTTTGTAATAAAGAATCTTCAGAGATCTTACACACCTCGGATATCTATTTACTATCATCCTTCTCAAATCCTTCTAAATTTCTCTCAAACTGTACTTCACATCAACTATCTCCAAATTACCCTTTATTTCTTAATAATTTAGTTATGAAGATATCGAAGCAATATATATTTTTAAGTGAACAATACTGGTGTATTTGTTTTCTAATTATTTTATAATGACTAATTTTATTTAAGTTTGGAAGAAAATAAATTAATATATTTTTCAGATAAATTTGTCAGATATATTTTATTTTCTCATAATTATATACATATTTTATTTCTTTTCCTTTTTTGTTCTGCTTGCTGAAGCTCATATTTCTAACTTTAACACTTGCATTTTATGTTAGATATATCCAATTATTAAAGCCCCTTTTTATGCTGTTTCTGTTTATATGTCCTACTGCAGCCTAATAGGAATTGTTAATGTAATTTTCTATTCATGTAAAAATGAATTTTCCTTAGTAAAATCATTTCCATTTCCATTGTAAAATCATTGCTTTTGGGATGTCGCAAACACCATTTATCTGTCTGTTGGATCTAGAGTAAGAGAGCTCCACCCAGTCAGGTGGAATGCTTTTTTGAATGAGGCACAACATATGGCTGCCAAACAGTGCAGAAATAATTTGCATGCATCAGTCTTACGGGAAAATAATAAAATTGCCTGGGATAAAGGGCATTGATCATTTAAAAATAAATGATGTTTCTGGCATTTAAAACCATATAGGTCAACCTCATGAAAAAATAAATTACAGGCAAATGGCTGTATATAGACACACATTTGAGGCATGATCTCATTAATGTAAGAAAATAAAAGCTAGATTTACACTGCAAACAGTGTCAAGACGTTCATTTTACCATATGAAGTAATTTATTTAGGTTCCAGTGACCAGCAACAGACATCACTGGATAAAAACTATTCTCTTTCACAAAATAATTCTCAATAATACTGGTAGTAGTTACAAAAACCTTTATCTACTCTTCATGAACAGGCACCAGTTACATGAACAGAATGACTGTCATTCTGACAGTAACATTAACTTTCAATATTATTTCCATAGGTCCTACTGTCAGGACAATGCAGATCCTACTACAGTCAGGAGTACTTACAAAGTAAGACCGGGCTAACAGTTTTGTTGGACATCCTGTTTAAACATAGCTCCTTTTTTCAATCCTGCTCCATAAATCAGCAGAAAAGACTGACGTCTAACATACAGCTCACCTGGAGGAGGGATCTAAACCTTCAGAAGGGTATTTTAATTATAAAACTATAACCTGCAGTATAAATGATAATGTTTTGACTTACCTTTGATCTGATATATGATCTCTTGTGATTAGATAGCTGCTAACCTCTTTCACCCACACTGGAACCAATAAAATGACCACATGAATCTCTTAAGCAGTCGAGACACGGTCCTTTGTTCCGTTTGTGTGGTTTACACGCGGTCACTACGACTGGTGTATGGCATAAATTATATAAGGACTAGTGTATGAGCCAAGGACTTAGACCTCGAAGGTAAACAAGGGAGGACTCATGTTCATAACGAAGAAATAATCCTGTCACTGACTCATCCAATATTTGGCTGTCAGTACAGCACCTTAAAGTCGACATAGGTCTGATAGTCAGCGTTTATTTTTTGACAGGAATGAGGAGCATGTGACCAGAAAGCATGAGGTAGAGTATTTTAATCTTGTCCCTTACAGGTTAAAAGATTAAGAAGTTCAAAGCTGAAATGAGCCATATTATCGTTTGTCATTTCTGGTTTCATTTACAATACCAACACAATCAGTTGGTCATGAACAAGCCAACTATAAAACTTTGGTTGCTGCTACACACAACAATTTGTATGAGGATCAATATGGCATTATATTTAACAAACAATGGAATCTTAAACACAACTATATTAACATAAAGTGAGTACATAAATAAGGAAATAAGTTACAGTAGGTTTCAAAAAGCAGTCTGAAAGAAAAAAAATTGATGCTAAATCAATTTTAGCATATAACTGGAGCAGCAATGCTAAAAGCTAATGCTAAATGCTAAAAGCTGTCACCATACTTGGGTATTTTAGTAAGCTGAACTAAGGCTGATGTGCAGCTGCTTCAGGTCAATCCATTTCATTTTATATCTGTAAAGTAGTAAAACATGTGCGCACATTAAAGTAGCTGAATTCAGAGTTTAATTTGGACTATGTAAGTTTGTTTCCTGTAGTTGTAGCAACATATGAGCATTAATATTAATATAATTAATATATTTATAATTATTTATAATTATATTTATCATGGATATAATATAAAGTAAATGTAATGTTTCATAGCTGACTGGCAAGCCGTAACCAAGATTAACTTTAGCACTCGTGCTACAATAAGTGTTTACTCCTGCCCTGGGTATGATCCATAATTAGTGGGTGAGCATGACGTAAGCCAATCTTTGTTGAGGTCCAATTACGCATCTTTTATCAACACAGGACATTCTACACCACTTATCAAGCGTAAGTGATACCAGTGACCTGACTAAAGACAAAAAGGCCTCAGCAGCGGTGGAGCCATAAACACGAGAAGGCTATTAGGATGAGAAGCCATTATCTGGCGCCATCTACCGCCGATTTATTGAAACGTCATTTAAACTATGGTTTATAAAGGACAGCATCTCAAACACCAGATGATAAGCATATTTAATTTGCACACAATCCAATTCACTTTCAAAAAAATAGAGAAAGAAAGGAATCCTTACAAAGCTTTTATCAAAAATCTAAATCAAGCTCCACTATTTTTTTTCTTTTCTGTGTTTTCTAACGGAATACACAATGAACTAAATGGATGGACTTTGACTGCACATGAAATAAATGAACCAGTGTTAGTGATAGTATGCAAACACTGGAACAGGTTTTGAGAATTGAAACTCACATACAGCATACACCGGACATCTAAGTAGGATCTCAGCTTTAAAAAAGGAACCGCAGAATGGTCACACAACTCATTATGAACCTCTCTGACTCAGAATCATCGAATGGTTCCAGCTCATGAATCAAGCTGAAAGTAGAAGCTACATTACCCACATTACTGAGAATGACAAGCACAAATGAGGAAGTTAAGGGTATTGGAAGGAAATGTAATATGGACTGGTGAGTCATGCACTTTTCTTTGTTTTTTTCCTACATCCAGCTCTGTATAAATAGAGAAGTATAAAGCTCCCCCCAGTACCTTTCTGCTGAGCAGTGGAACTGCGTTCTGCATATCTCCTGAAAGCATATGAAACACAAACTATAGGGCCAAACATTTGTGCACACCTGCTCGGCCAAGATCTCTTCTAAAATTAGGAGAATTAATAAGGAGTTTGTCTCCCTTTGCAGCAATGACAGCCTCTACTGTTCAGGGAAGGAGACTATCCAGACAGCAATGAATGTTTGGCCGAAATTTGTCTCACTTTTGGCATTGAATTGTGGCATTGACTCAGTGAGTCTGGCTGCCTCAACTCAGCCACAGGTCCACCTTCATATGGGCTAGGTGCCGGGTGTGTCGTGGACCAAACCTGCCTCACAATAATATTTATTTTAAGTCAGTGAGTACAGGAAACAACAACAGAAGGAACTGTATTTAACTTGCATTTCCTTATAAATCATTTGAATTAATCACAAAATGCTTTCAGGGCTTACGTGCATTATATCTTGGAAAATAATGCAAACTATGAGGCCTGTGCCATTGTTGTGTTGACAAGACCATTTATATTATGTAAATACTCTGGAACTCAGAACAACATCACTGAAGGTCTTTGGCAGTTTCTGAAATGTGAAAAGCTGAAAACAATCCATGTGAAATATTCCTACGTTCTTTTAAAGCATGTCACCCAAAAAGACTAAAGAAAACACTAAAGAAGCTAAAACACTTTGGCCATTTACACAACTACATATAGAAATATTTTAGGCAAACTATTTATTGCTTTACCCATCTGTGACTGGAAAGATGCTCATGTGGTTTACTGACATCAGACAGAATGGTTTCTTATAAGATATTTTTCCTGGTGCCCAATTTAACAGACTCACTGTGTAATAGGAGCCTCTGTCAGTCAGCTATCCACAGAAATGGAGCACTGCCCTAGCCTTGGGCTATTTCAAACCAGTCTGTGCTTTTCCACAGTATCACCACAGGCAAACACACTCACCAAACTTCCTCATAGAAACAACAGACACAAGACTGGTGATAAAGGCATGACCAGTATTAGATGTGTATTTTGTTTAAAGTCATATTTACCATTAAACAGTATCAGAAAATAATTATAAATATGATTCACCACCACAGTCCTTTTATTTCAATATATACTGATCATATATATAACAAATATATAGCACAGAATACTTCCAGGTAACGAGGTGCAGGGAAAACTGCTGTTTCATAACACAAAAAAGAATCAGTGAGGAAATGACTAAGGACTACTCCTAACCGGAAATATCACAAACAGATTATAGGCCACTGCCTCCCTCTTGTGGATGTTTTCTTCATTTTCTAAAAGTAAACACACTTTTGCATGGTAGGCTGGGAAATGCAAGCTCCAAAATGGTTGCACTGTGAGATGAGCATTTCAGGAAAAGATTAATTTATTTTGCTGAACAATTTTTCTAAAAAGGCTGAGTCAGATTTATGAACAGGTAACATATCACACGTAAGCAGGCGAGTGCTTACACAACTAAAGCTCTGAAATGAACAGAGGGCCTGAAAGAGAACGTCTGATTTGACATTCCCAGACACACAAACACATCTAAAATGAGTTGTGGAGTGAAGTGGTGTTTATTGATCCACATACTTCAGCTTTTGTATGAGGGCACAAGGTAAGAAGGGGAACGTACATGTTGTCGGATTCGGAAGCTACTGGAAGTTAGTGCTGGAATCAGCTCACAATCTAAACTATAATATTGGGGGAAAAATTGTGACTTGTGACATTTAGCTGATGATATTTGGAGTTGAAAATAATAATAATAAATGTGCCAGTGTCTGAAGGTGTGCTAGATAATAAAGGCAGACATGGCTCAGACTGCTTTAATATTTAGCTTTTTGCTGATTGACATTATATTATCTACAAACCCTCTTACTGGAACAGTTGGGGCATTGTGTAAAATGCAATAAATACAATAATCTGTGATTTGTTTATTCCTGTAAGCATTTATTTAACTGGTGAAAAGAATAAAACACACAAAAAAATACAAAATTTACATTTTGTAAATGTAATGTAATTAAATGTAATTTAATGTGATTAAATGTACAACTTCATGTCTGCAACACACTCCAAAAAAGTGCAAAATAAGAGTGAAAACTTTACAAAGCAGCAGGGACACTAGTTAGGCAATAAAAGCAGGCCAGAGCCATGACAATCCAGAGAGGAAATACTGACCTCTACAGAGATCAGAGCATTTCCATAGGTCCTCATAAAGCTAAATTGATCATAAATAGCCCAAACACCCTTCATTAGCGAAAGTGTGTTTTGACCCCTGCTTTGACCCCTACCCACACTGAGCAGGTTTATGACATCATAATGCTTAAGGAGGAACATGTTTTACACACACACACACACACACACCTAAACGGACATAATGTAATGTTAATTGTGTATTATTGTCTGCTTAAATGAAGGTTTAATTAACTATTTTTAATGAATCTTTAGTGAAATTAACAATAACTGCCATGTTTGTTCTACCATTTAGATTTAAAGGTAAAAGACATAGAGAAAATTGGCAGTGTTGTTTTTATTAAAACCATAATGTCCATTCATTCATTCATTATCTGTAACCACTTATCCAGTTTAGGGTCGGGGTGGGTCCAGAGCCTACCAGGAATCATTGGGCGCAAGGCAGGAACACATCCCAGAGGGGGCGCCAGTCCTTCACAGGGCAACACCCAGGATATTAATAGTCTGTTATGTTGTGTCTTTAGTGAGCCTTTCAGATTTTTGAGACACTTTAAAAATAAAAAGATAATATCCGCGGAAGGAAGCTAAACGTGTAGTTTTTCCACGGTGTGGAAGTTGTGTTCGTATTTTGCCATTTAGCGGCGACAGAATGCAACTAGTGCAGCATTTAAGGTGAAAGAGAAAATCCAAATGAATTGATTGCTCATCCTTGGTGTCCCAGATGTGTATCTGAATTTTTTAACTCGTATTTTGTATCTGAATCTGGTCTATCGAATTTGAGCAACTTCAAAATATATTGTTTGAATTTTTTTGAGCTTGAATGTATTAACCTTGAATAATAACAATGAAAACGTGTTCTTGAAAATTCACGAGTTCAATTTGAGAGCAATTATATTCAGATGCATAATTGCGAAGCAAAATATTTAGAGGTGGAAATCTGAAGAGTTAAATTCAAAAACAACAAAATTCAAATGCATAATTTCAGTGCAAAACAACTCAGTGCTACAAATTCAAAGGTGGTAATATTTCAAAGTCTGATATGAGACAGATTTGCTTCCAGATATCACCCTCTCAGAAAAGCAAGCATTTGTACCCGATGTGAACTAGACTTACTCTCCCATAGAGGGCGCTGAAAGCTAAATAAACCGCTTTGTGATTTTCTCCCTAAACATGAGTCCTAGAGCAGAAAGATTTGAAGAATGACTCGTCATTTTAGAGATGTGCACACAGGCTGTGGCAAGCCTTTAGACTACAGCAGTCTTCCACACTGAATTAACCCTCCAGGGATTTCCTCTATGAAACTGGAAGAAACACAACAGGCCCCAGTTCCATTCTAATATTTTTCTCCCTCACTTTCCCTCTGTTCTTCTTGCTGACGAAAGTATGAAGCGTGGCATGGCAGTTCTGTTACTCCCTTGGGGTTTTGACAGGCAGCCAAGCAGAAGACGTTTTCAGAAGCAACACTTTTCAGAACTGCAGTGCTTTTTTAAACAGGAACAACAGTTTTAAATGGCACGTTCTCTTTACCGGATTTAGGAAGTTTGGTAGGTGGATAAAACTGCTTTACTGATAACTAATCTAGTCAATATACCTAATCTTTCGAAATCTAAGATAGGATTTATTTCTGGACTGTTTTATTCTGTACTTGTTGATTTATTTGTTTGTTGGAATACAATTATGCTTGTTTCAATTATTTGTCAGGTTTGTGTACCTTTTTGTGTCGTCGGGAGGGCGAGGTGGGAGAGGAAGACAGGTCCAGACTCATCACTGAAGTGGCTTCTGAAGGGACCGTGGACCAGGTGTCAGACATAATCATGTTGTCCTCTGTCCGGATGCTCAGCTGGTCAAAGCTTCTGCAGGTGACAAAACAAACAGGATGAGGCCTCAGTGCTGATGGACACCAATTATTCAGACTGATGTGTTTTTGAAACATGTTACACTGTACAAATTCTGCTATAAATGAGAATGAACCTCTTACTCAACTTCGTTTTGGATCCCTAACACTATTACAACTCACCCCCAATGCACTGGTTGGAGCCCCATCACTAGTTCCACTGCTCCACAGCCCAATGCTGGTCATGCAATTTGGTCTAACACTAGAGTTAATCCATGTCTGACCCATAGCAGAGAATCAAAGGCTTAATTCTCATTGAGTCATTAATTAGTTATCCATCATTAACTACCACATCTGTGCTTGTAGTTGTGATTGGTGCTGAGATAAACCCTGGACTGGACAGATACAGGTGCAAGAACTCAAGCTTCACAATAACTGTTCACAACATCAGAGCAATATTCTTTGTACCAAAATCAAACCCCTTATACATTAGTAAATTTTTGCCTCTAACCTTTATGCCACAGAAGTCACATTAACCCTTACAAGGCATGTCAAAAATGTTTTTTACATGTTATAATCTTAGATGCATTTAGAAGATTACCCAAGCCTAACCAAAAACACCCCAGCACCTTATTGTACTCTGTTCTGTATTGTTATTTTACTTTTGCTTCACCATCTCTGGAATGCACACATTATTAAAAGATGTAAACTGTTACTAATCACCAATAAAGAAAGCTAAATGCTCAATAACAATGTCTCTTGACTTTCTCACTAAACATGGGTCCTAAAGCAGAAAGTTTGAAGAATGAGTTTTCAAGTTGGAGATGTGAACACAGGCTGTGGCAAGCCTTTAGTCCTCCACATTGAATTAACCCTTCAGGGATATCCTCTATGAAACTGGAAGAAACACAGCAGGCCCCAGTTCCATTCGAGTCTTTTTCTCCTTCAGTCTTCCTCCTTTCTTCTTGCTGATGAGAGTTTGGAGCATGGCAAATTCTAAAATGTATTTGTTAAGGTGCTTAAAGGTTGTTAAGTATCCTCTCTCCTTTGAGGGTTGAATAGCTGCCAACAGATATTTCCTCAACACTTTTCAGAACTGGATTGTCCTTTCAAAAAAAAAGAACACAGGGATTTTCTCGGATGACTCCCATATTTATTGAATAAACACTCATGTCAGATCAGACCAAAGCCTAAAACACTGCAAACACTGAGATTATATTAAGTACAAACACATTAATTTAGTTAATATATCTAATATTTCTCATTATGATGCTGTTTAATGAATATTGTAAGAGTATTTAATGTATATCTTGGCTATTTGACTTGCTCCATTGGCATTATTTCTTGGAAAGAACAAAATTGTGTGAATTATTTTATGGGAATAGAATACACTTTTACTAGAAAAAAAGACACATTTAATAGATTAATTGAAAACATTCAGCAATAGGTTGAAAAATATAATATTTCTACAACAATCTAATAATTATAACTATTAGATTTACTGGCACAAAACAATAACAGTTAGGGCTGGGATCTCAGGCCCAAAGAACAAACAGTCAATGTAAATAAAACTGTTGAGGGCTTTCCACTGCTGAGAGTGTTATGCACCTGTTTTACTATCAGAACAGAACTCACTCTATTATATTATCCTCTGTAAATAAACCGTACTGACCTCAAATATGCTGCAGTTTTGAATCATATACAGTAAGCCTGAGAATCCCCTTAATTTATTTAATATTTTAATTGAGTATTTAAATCAAAACACTTAGAAGATATTTTAATGAAATGAGACATAAGACGACCCAATATCAAAAAAGGGAAATGTCAAATGAAAAATACTAAAAACCATTTCTCTGAAAAACCGAAAGTAACCAAGCTTCCTGTAAAGAATGAACACTGTAATAAAGGAAGTGTGGACAAAGAAAATTCAGACAAATTTCTTGACCCTAAAGGTTTCTATTAGGCATGTGCCGATACAAATTTAAGTATCACAATAAGCAACTTGCCTTGTATTGATGTTTACAGTATTATTACAATTTTGTTTTAAAAACTAAAACATAAAGTAAATCTATAAATAACTGAATAGTTAATTAAATTAAGTAAATAAATAAAAACATTATGTTGACCACTGGCTGGACACTAACTGTGGCTCAAGCACCCTGTGCCATGCAGGAGAAGAAAATAACAAGATTATCTGATGTACTTTTAAATGTATTGAACAAATTGTATACTAAAGTGGTTTATGAAGACGTTCATTATTAATTACCTTAACCTTACACTGGACTAAATATAACATTACAGTAACTGCTTGCCTGTAGTGTTACATTTGACTTTTCGTAGTTTACCAGAAGTACAATGAAAGTGGTTATATATCTATTGATGAGCAGTTGAATTTACCATTTTTCTGATCAGATAAAAGGAACAATACATACATAATTAACCTAGTATACTGAGTGTGAAAAGCACACACTGATATTGTACAGTGTATATCTGGAAGCTCATTCTGAGTCGTCCACTGTAACGTTAACATGTCTTTAATCTGGCAGTATACCTCATCATGATATACTTTATTATATGTTTTTTTCAGTCTGTATCACTATTATGTGCACTCTTATAAAGACATACTGAACGGGTGACACCATACAGCATTTTCTGTCTTGTATTTAGTCTTGTTTAACATTTGGATATTAACCAAGGCTGAATGCTAAAATATGGCACATGTTCAATAAGTTGAGATATTTCAGATAACAGATAATGTTTCAAAATCTTGCCTTACATTCTTCTTCTTTTGGAACAGTTCCATATGTCACAAGTCAGTATATCAATCCGTCCCAGTTTTCTCACTCTCCCTCTTTTTTATGGAATCTGATGATCTTTCTGGCTTCTGTTCTGATGAAATTACAACTTTAAACTTTTTGCATTGGTTCCCTTGAGAAACTCGAAATACAGGCACTGACTTGTCTATTACAATCTCAAAAATAAAGGTGCTACAAAGGGTTTTTTGAGAAATGCCAGTGATGAAATATTTTTGGTTCTGTTTGTTAAGAACTATATGAGTGTGAAGAAACTTTTAAACATTTTAAAATCCTTCACTTGATCTTAAGGTTCTTTACCCATTTAAGCGTAATTAGCAAAAACGTTTCGTTATGGAAACAAAAGTGGTTCTTCTATGGCACTGCTCAAAGAACCTTTGTAGCCTCTTTATTTTCATGAGTGCATGTAAAAGTCATACGCACTTATTGACAACAGCAATTTAAAGCTTACAGATTAGAGTGTATCACACACTCCCCCCAATCACTCACAGTCTCACACCTATGGACAATTGTGAATAAGCAAAACACCTACCAATGCATGTTTTTGGGCTCTGGGAGGAAACACATGCACATACAGGAAGATGTCTTCATAGACAGTGACCCGAGGAGGGTTTCAAGGAGTTTGAGGAGTTTGGTGTGTTCTCACTGTGTTTGCATGGGTTTCCTCTGAGTGCTCCAATTTCTGCCCATGGTCCAAAAAAACACGGTGATGGGTTAATTGGTTACTCAAAAGTGTAAATAGGTGTGAGTGAGTGAATGTTTGAGTGTGTGAGTGAATGTGAGTGCATGTCGCCCTGTGAAAGACTGGTGCCCCCTCCAGGGTGTGTTCCTGACTTGGGCAGACCCACCGCAACCCTGAAATGGATGATTGGTTTCAGAAAATGAATGAATGCATGAACTTGGAGATGTGGACTAATTTTCCTTCACATTTTTGGAAAAATGGAAAGCAGGTGTCCTTTGCTGCTGGCTCTTTATTAAAAGCGCAAACAAATTCACCAACCCCATTTTACGTATCTCTTTAACCTTATCTCAAACAAGCCTCAAACCAAACCAAAAACTCAGACAAGGTTTATTATAGCAGCAGCAAATCTTTAACTGACAGAAGGCAAAGTAAAAGGACTGTCACTTTCAGGGAATGCCTGTTACAGGACTGCTGATTTTTTTCACATTATATATACATATACTTGATGGTGTACAGTTAATGACTATAGTTGATCTTTTGATGCAGTTTGTTTCAGTGAACCTGTAGCCCTGGGGTTTTCAAATAGAGGCCTCTTTACAAAGCTGAAGGTCCAGAGAGGTCACATGTGTAAGAGGAATTACTGCCAGTCATCCTTAAATTGTTTTTGAATGTCACTTTTGAAGATGTTATTCCAGTTTGGGAAGATGATTGGACTGCAGGAAACAAAAGGAGATTGCACAAATTTTGACAGAGGGTCTGTCCCAAAACCTAGTGAGCTGTCTCATTAGAGAGAACTTTACGTCACAGTGTGCACGCTCCCGACACGTAGGCTGTCGCAGTTCTTAGATACCTCATTATGCTGTCTACTAAGATATCATAATTTGGCCGAATTTTCAGGCAGCATTGAACCCTTCCTCAGCCGCGAAGGCAATCCCAAGATGTAATGCAAGTACAACTCCCGTCCATTTCACTCTTCTCCCAGAGCAAAAATCATTAAATTACGCAAATACACCAGGAAGATTAGAATCCTCTGCGCTGAGGTACACTCTCAGAAAAAAAGGTAGGTTAGAGGGAAATCTCACAATATTTGTCACTAAAGGTACCAACTGTGTAAATGTACCTTTCAACCAACAGTGTTTAAAAGTCCAGTTTTGTTCCTTAAAAGTATGTTACATTCTCTTCTCCAGAACGAGATAAGTGTTTGTAATCTTTCATTGTTAAACTGTGTCATATAAAAAAAAACATATTAATAGTCCTGGAGATGAAATGGGGCGTATGAAATCAACACAAATTTAAAATCTACAATTATAATAAATTAAGGTACAATTATGTTCCCTAATTAAAGGAACAAATATGTACGCTTGAGGGTACAACCACAGAGACAGCAAAAGGCACCACCACAGTGACACCACAGGGTGGGAACAAGCCGTGATGCTCTCCAGCTAGACTGTCTCAATATTCAGACTCATGAGGACAGGCAACGGTTAGAACGCTGTCTACTTAAACAGTCTATGCAGTCAGTGCCTACCTAGGCAGCTCACTAGGTTTTGGTACAGACAGGTTGCCAGTTCAATCCCAAGAGCTGGGTCATGACTGAAATGCCCTTTAGCAAGGCACCTAACCCCCAATTGATCCCAGGGTGCCTGGGCTAGGGCTGCCCACTGCTCTCGGCATGTGTGCTCACTGCCACCTAATGTTCACTAGTGTGTGTGTGTAAGTTTGCAATTATTTTAAGATATCAACGTCTGCCATTTCATGGTAAAAGTAATAGTTATTTTGACTGTACTGCTTCCAGTATAAATACAGCTGCTCAATCTTATTGTGCTTCTTGGTCCTTGTGGTCTAGTGAAAATAAAAAGATAACAACAGCTTTAAAGGCTGCCACTCTGTTGCTCCAAAATATTAGGAGAAAAGCTTCTGATAGCTTATATAAACAGAAATATGTAGACACCCATTGTGTCCTAATATTCATACTGTTGAATGGCAATAAATTTTAGTGTACCAAAACATTTAGTGTAAAGTCTGCACAGAGAAGTCTTACAGAAGGACAAACTACCTATTAAAACCTTTCATTTCAAGAGAAACATAAAAACACTGGCTAGTACACAAAGTATTCAAACAAACATAAACATACACAAACACAGCAAGTATACGTGTGGCATGATGGTGTAAAAAAAAAAGTGAAATGAGAGCTGGACAAGGACCAAACTGTGACTAAGAGTTCTCCAGATTATGAGTCACTCCATAAGACTCCATGCCAACGCCAGGCAACAAACACACACACACACACACACACACACACACACACACACACCACACACACACACACACACACACACACACACTCCAGAAAAGCCTGGTTTATTTAACTAACCTACTGACTTCCAGATAATTTGGTGTTGTTGTAGACTGCTGAAAACAGCAGATGTCATTATGTTTCTTTTAAGGGCATTTCAGGTTTGTTTACCGCTGAAGAATTTGGATCTAGCATTAAAAATACACCACAAAATCACTCCAACTGCCACTTCCCAAAAATGCACTGCCAGGAACATTTCCAAAATAATAACTTCACAAGAGAAGGCAAGACATAATTAACTTTTATGTTAAAGGAGCAATACGTCATTTCTGAACACAAACAAATTAAACAATTTATATAAGTGATCTTTATTTTATTCCCCATTACTTATTTAATATTAACATATCAGTTTCAAGCACTTATAAATGTGTAAAATGAAATGTATTTATATAATGTATTTTTAAGATTCTTTAAATAGGTTATTAACTGCATTTACTAATGTCCTAAATATTTTTACATTGTAATACTTCAACAAGCAGACCTCAAATTTATATGGCATGGTTACCCTAGAATATAATCCGGTTAAAAATTCTTAAATCCAGACTAATCTAATGTGGTAGTTACTGAAAGTAAATTAACTTATTTGCAATATGTGCGCATGGTAGGTTCAGTATATTTTCGGGTGTAGTTCTCCTTATGAACTACAACATTAATAAGCACTATTAATAAACTGCAGTAAAATGGTTACACTGAATGCCTGTTCAGTTGCCAGTATTCAACACATTATAAAAATACATTTACAACATGTTTGTAAACTCTCTTACAAATATTATGTTAATAGTCACACAGCTCCTGGGACATGGAGGTTGTGGGTTTGATTCCCGCTGTGGGTGACTGTCTGTGTGGAGTTTGGTGTGTTCTCCCTGTGTCCGTGTGGGTTTCTTCCCACAGTCCAAAAACACACGTTGGTAGGTGGATTGGCGACTCAAAAAAAAAAGTGTCCATAGGTGTAAGTGTGTGAGTGAATGTGTGTGTGTGTCTGTGTTACCCTGTGAAGGACTGGCGCCCCCTCCAGGGTGTATTCCCGCCTTGCGCCCAATGATTCCAGGTAGGCTCTGGACCCACCACGACCCTGAACTGGATAAGCGGTTACAGATAATGAATGAATGAATGAATGAATGTTAGAAACCAGACCTTAAAATAAAGCTATTTTATAAAATGAAGAAAAAAGGTGAAAGAGATGTAAAAATTGTATTCTAAGTCAATTTTAGAGCATTCCATTGGTGCATTCTTTTTTTACAGAATGTAAAAAGTACATTTAGACTTCTTAAAATTGTAAACTTTTGCTGTAGTGTGTTGTCCTCCTGACACACAGTCGCCCTACTTCTTATACATTAATATAAAAAATATTAACCACTGTGAGGAGTTGGTGTGTTCTCCCCGTGTCCGAGTGGGTTTCCTCCGGGTGCTCCGGTTTCCTCCCACAGTCCAAAAACACACGTTGCAGGTGGATTGGCGACTCAAAAGTGTCCGTAGGTGTGAGTGTATGAGTGAATGTGTGTGTGTGTGTCTGTGTTGCCCTGTGAAGTACTGGCGCCCCCTCCAGGGTGTATTCCCGCCTTGCGCCCAATGATTCCAGGTAGGCTCTGGACCCACCACGACCCTGAATTGAATAAGCGCTTACAGATAATGAATGAATGAATGAAATATTAACCCAAATTTACATAACGCTTTAATGTTTCTGGGGTTATTCCAGCGTACTCACATTATTTACTGTCAAATCTAGATTATCAAAATATTAACTATAAACTTCTGAATGCTACTAAATGCTATTTACTTATAAACACAAATGCTAGTTGACCCATATTCTGTCATGATCCTGAACACAGAGGCATGTGCATGGAATGAGTGGTGCTGTTTTGGCACAGTGGTTATGGAAGTTGACGTTTTACCCCAACAGCCATTCACCTGCGGCTGTTACAGCTGCATGTTGATTGTGCAACACATTCTCACAAGTTAAAGAACAGGTAAACATCCAGCAGGTGGAGGGTAAACGTTTACAACAAGGAAAGTTTGTTGAAACAATGTTTCAACGAGAAAATATCATCAACTAATGCTTGGTAACGCTTTGACCAGAGTTTGTACGAGTGATTTAAGTCAGAAACCTTTGTCAACACCCTTATTATAAATGAAAACTTTTAAGGTGCATACACATATGTATATATATATATATATATATATATATATATATATATATATATATATATATATATAGTGGTGGTTTTGATCCGGCTTCACTAATCATTCAACATCAGCTCTATAACTCACTAATGCTCTTATCTACAAATATTTAACCTTCGCTGACCCAAATTGAAAGGGCCATTGTCATCAGTGTTCATGAAAAGAAATGTTCTTCATTGTCTGCTGTACTGGCCAATATTTTCTCTCAATGTTTCATCAATCATGAAAAATCTTACCTACTGCACCTATAAAATAAATGCTTTCAATGGAACCACTGTTTAAAACTCACAAACACCTCAGTCATGCAAACAAACAAACAAATAAACAGAGCCTGTGAAGGATGAAACAAAAGAGGCTTTATTTCTCAAGGCTCTGGACTCATCTCGGGAGTGTGTTCTAACCTGCAGAGATTGTGTCAGGAGAAGCTTTAGGAGCTGCTTGTCTGGACAATTTCAGTCCCAAAATCCTTTTACTGTAACAGATTTGTAGAGTATTAGTGGATTGAAGGTGTTGAATGAATAAGTGACAGTTGTCAGTGTCTCTGCACTTCTTCACACTTTGTGTTTGTGTGTGTTTACACGGCTGGAAAAGTGAAAGTTGTAGCAAAGCTGTAAGAGTACACAAAACAGCCTAGTGGTGTGTGTATTTGTGTACACTACATTTATTACTGTCCTCTAATATACTTTATTTATTACTGAACAAATTGCTATGCAATGGAAAGCATTTTTGAAGAATAAAAAGAAGTGTTACTTTATTAATAGAGTCTCTGCATTTATGCCATTTGTGGTAGTGAACACACACACACACACACGCACATATTGAGCAGCGGGATTCTAGCCATAGTGCCCAGGAAGCAGTTGGGGGTTAGGTGCAATGCTCAAAAGCACTTTAGCTGTGAAAATTAACAAAGAATGGTTCCTTCACCACCCTCCACCATGTTTCCTGAAGGTCCTGTTGCCAAGTATCCTTCTGGTCCCAAGCCCACTTCTCTAACCTTAAGTTTATGCCCCCCAAGTTTCATGGATCTGCCCAGTTACAAACTGTGTGTTAGTCGAATATGATAACAACTGCATTACAAGAACAGGTTTTGTCCATTTTTATAGTATGTCATACAATGCCGCTCTGTGCCGTTTTGTTTCTCTGCTAGATAATGAATGGTTGTTAAGAGTCCCACTTGTTTCCCCTCCTCGCCAACGGAGATTATCCAAAATATAATCTCCTGAGAAATATGTCCTGAAAAATAAATAGCTTGAATATAATTGGTGTTCTGACTGGAAGATAAGTAAAATTAAATGTGGTATCTTTTTTTTTTTTTTTAATTCAGATGGTGATATCTGACAAACAATAAAGCAATAGCCAAAGGCAGTTCATTGTCAAAACAAGTCCAGCCTCTACAGTTCACATTTGACTGACTATAACAAAGCAATTCAATATTGAAAAAGCCAGTAACACATTGACAAGGGTTCTGAACAAAGCCTAGAGCTGTGGTTCAGAGTCCTATGTCTTGTGACGCCATATGATCTTCATTCGTATGTTTCTTCTAACTCTAACATTCCTAAATAAATCCTCAGTCATTTCATAAGCTCAGTCAGAAGAGAGACAACAACACATAAAAATCTAAGCTGGATCTAAAGTTACCTTTCATAACATTTCTCCATCTTCTACATCTAATTATCGCATTTCCTTGCAAGCCCAGACCAATATAATTATAGTTGACATATCACGCATTAATTAAAGTAAGTGTACTCCAATATAATGCCTTCAGCAATGTCTGGGTGTAGTTGATATCTAAAAAAAACTTAGTAAAGATAATTTCTTGTTAAATATCAATTATGGAATTGCATTATTTCCGATTGTTGAATGGGAGGTTATGTGGGTTATGGACTGCATCTTCCCATTAAAAGGGACGTCTACGATTGTGGGGAAACCCTGTTCTCTCTGGTTTGTTTAAATTCAACTTCACTTTCATGCACCTTTTAAGGTGGAAAAATTACTTTGTTTGAGGAAGAAAATTATTCTTGTTGTACAGGTAAGTTTAACTTGTTTGTAAGTTTTTTCACAGTTTGAACTACCACAGAAACTCATTTGTAACTTGAGTTGTTTAGTTTTGTAGCACTTTAGGTCTGTTCTTTAGGTTTATTTTCATGCAGTTTGCCATCTCCTGAATTTGGAGATGTTTTCTCCTCAGTATTACCAATATAACCACCCTGTGAAGCATGAAAAGAGCTATATCTTGGTTCATCTTGGTTCATGCTTTTCAACGTTGGCTCTTCCATGTGTAAAAAACCTCAGATGCCTTTTCTGCGCCATGAGCTGACAGAGAAAACTTAGCATACTGGACCAAGAGTGTTGATTTTTTCAGCCATTTACAAACATATTTGATCAGTTTTGAGAGTGCACAGTTCCACAGTTGACTGTTGACTGGAGAGCAGCAAATGGTGAGGAAACATACACAGAATTTTATTAAAATTGCTTTTTGATTAAAATCGTGTAGGTCACGTAAGTAATAGAATTAAAATTTACAAATGTGCTAATGATCCCCTCTGTGGAGAACCTGCAGAGTGTAACAATGCCTCCTGTTTTTATAAAGCTATCGCTTGGCTTTACATGACATTGTAGCTTTGGAATGTAGTCTGAAGTTTACTTAACGATCAGGACCCTTAAACACAGAGCATTATTCTCATAAGGTGTGTTGCACTCTTGGAACCCCACAGCAGAGACAGTAACCTCCTCAGTTCTAAATATTTTTTCCCCACAACAGGGATATTTTAAATGTATCGCCTTTGTATCATTGCTATTACGGCATCACCCAGGCTGAGTGGAATCCTGTTAGGACACACACAGAAGCAAAAATACCCAATACAACTAAAATACCAAGAGGGAACTCATTCAAATTCATCAACACCTCACAATAAAGAAAGAATCAATGAGAAAGTATTGAAACATCCTCATTCATGTGAAACAATGTGAACCATCCATGAACCTGATGTCAGGTAAGGTATGATACAAATGGTTTTCATATTTGGCTAAAAGGTGGAGAAGCAGTTCTCTTTCATTTCACTTGGAAAAAACCCTGAGCATCAAACAATTATCTCATAGATAATGTAGTCTGAGCTCCTGACAAGCATTGCTGGAAAACATTAATGGAAAAAAGCAAGAATCATAATAACTGCATTTATAAACTTATTTACAAAAAATCTGTGATCAAAGCTATCACTTTGATTTATGATGTTCTCAGTTACTACTGTTCACACCAAAAATATGAAGCTCAACCACACAGCCACTGCTGCCAGACACACCCATTTATTTACACCAAACAAATCCATTTCACTGTTTTAAACCTTTACACAGCTTAAACATTTTCCCTAGCTGGGTATGAGACATTTCTGTGGAAATGACCTGAGGTGAAGATTGCAGCCACATCCTTGAGCACCTGAAGCTGTGTTACAGTGATACTACCAGCAGTGCTATTCTGTCATTTCTGAAATAATTTGCTTACTATATACAGCATATAAATTAGGTGGCGATATGGCCCTAAAATAATGTCATGATATTTTAGGGTATTCTTGGCAATATGAAAAAACACTAAAAAATACTTTCTATTAATTTCAAGAGCAGACTACTGAAACAAAATAAATGTTCTTCATTCATTAATTCGTTCATTCATGATCTGTTACTGCTTTTACAATTCACGGTCACGGTGGGTCTGGAGCCGACCCAAAATCACTGGGCACAAGGCAGGAAAACACACCGGAGGGGGCACTAGTCCTTCACAGGGCAACACACATTCACACCTACGGACACTTTGAGTTACCAGTCCACCTACCAACATGTGTTTGGACCGTGGGAGGGAACCGGAGCACCCGGAGGAAACCCACGCGGACACGGGGGGAAAACAAATAAATACATTTAAATATATTTAATATAAATAAAATTATTAATAAATTATATATATATAATAAAATTTTATTTCTTACATAATACCATGGTTTATTGTACATCCATATGATATTACATGATATTTTGGAACCAGATCACCTCCACACGACTGACGTCACTGCCCATTTTTTTTTAGCAAATTCCTCCACGTCAGAGCCACTTTCCACCGTACTTCAATGTGACTAAATGACTCATATAAGGAATGTACGCCATATTATGGGTAACTGCATGACGTAATCATGTAAACCAGTCATAATATGACCTTTTTCACAATATTTATTTTTATAGCGTTTTAATAATTATGAGGATATTATTGCGAAAAATCCGATACAGCACAGCTCTAATATTTATGTATATTCATATTCTTTTAAAAAAGATTTTAGGGAATCTTATATGCCATTTTGTTTGCTTCTTGGAAAAAACAATAATATATAAAACTTTCCAATAATTTGTTAACAAATATAATCTACTTTATAAATTATAGGGAAATATAACTGGTATACTTTAAATTGTTTAAATGATGACTTTGGGGAATTTTAAAGCCACCCTAACTAGTAGAATGAGTGTCTAGTGTGATGTTTGCTTAATATTTCCAAACATATATCGACAAACAAAATCAAAATCGAAATCTAAAGTTACAAAATACAAATTTACAGGAGAAGAAAAAAACATAGTTCAGTTCAGGTTCTGATTAAGAGGTTTTAATTCAATCATTTTGGAGCATTTCTACTGGTTGATCTACTGTGAATCGTCCACACAGTGTAAAGAGCTGCTGATGTGTTCAAATGGTGTAGATAAATGAAAATGGGACATTTTTCTTTAGACAGCGATGATATCCTAATGACTTATGCAGGAAGTATGGTGTTTTTCAAGGTATCATGACCTGACACGAGACAACACACATCACACAAGTCATTCTGACACAACAGGAACATCAGCTTACAGAGAAACATGCTGCAATAGCATCACAGCCCTAAGGACCTGTTTGGTAAACACAAACAGAAAGCAAATTCTGTCCTCACCGAGCCTCCAAAAGTGACATTAATATGTAACAGTAGATGCACAAAGACTCCAGGTAAAAGTGCTGCTGTTTATTTCTGCAGATTTTCATTGGGCTCGATTCACTGTTAGTATCTGCTGTTGAACATTTAGAACCTGCACTTTTTCAAGCAGACTCTAACTATAGATGTATCAACATACACATTTTTGAAATGATTCCAGCAGATCTCTGACCATGTGATTTTGCCATAAATTGAGGGCAAATCGTCTTGCCTTCCCACCCTTCAATATACTCATACTAGTCCCTTTACCATAACAACCAACTTGTCTCAAGTAAATCATATTTGGTCATTTGCACTGTGTAATCTCAGATGTAAAAATCTGATTTGCCCTGCAGTGAGAAATTACTAAGCAGTTAGCTGAGGTGTGGTGACTGACGATTGAACCTTTGTCATTAGAGCAAAGATCTTTTCCATCTAACTGATAGTATAAGCCACAAAAAATTCCAGCCTCTTACCGATTGACACTTCTCCCACACTCAGGGTTAAATAACACAGCAGCTCTTAAGATCTCTCACAACTCTTAAAGGGAGGTTTTCACAGATTTCTAACATTTTTCTGTCTTTATACTTTTAAAGGTACATATTTGAAAGAATCACTTTTTCAATACAAGTGCACATCAAATAGGGGATCTTCCCATGAAATATAAAATAATGAGACTATGAAATAAGACCCTCCAGTCAGTTTTCTGCATTCTGGCTTAGTCATCTGAGTTTCTCCCATCATGACGCTGGACCCGCATGTATTTAACAGCACAAAGACAATTTTAAATGGAGCAAAACAAGCACAAAGAAAGCTGAGTCAGGTTTCAATTTAAGCGTTTTTCCCAACTCTACTCTCCCACACAAATCTTTTTATTCTAAAGTTTCATTCACATAAAAATAAGCACACGTGCAAATGTATTATAGTTAAGTGTCCATTCTCACAATAAAAAACACAAAATTAATCTAAAATGCTGGAAGTATGCTGCTGTAATGTTTGATCCTTGATGGTATTTGACCAAAGCATCTCACAGACATTTCTTTAAGACCCCGGGACACTGTTCACTAGTGGAAAAGAGTTACAATACATCCCCTTTAAGATATAAACAAAATCTGATATGAAGCTTTCCCATGGCACATACCATGGTCAGATACGAGATACCTGACATTCAACACTAATAAAAGCTCCTCACAGAAAGTAATTATCTCTGTCATGGTTATGCCTAATAAATGAGGCATTAAACAATGCATTTTAAGATTAAAAATTGAATTGTTTGAAATATTTGGCCTGAGACATATTTTTGTAAAAGTATTTACACCTTTACCATCATCACTTTTACAAACATAAAGGCTAGCTTCACTGCAGATTTTGCGTGGCATGCCCTGGTTCCTGTCACCAACACTGTAAGGAAATCTACTGACAAGTTTCTCTACAGTGAACTATTACAGATCTAACCATTCTGAAAGACTTGTCCCAGCCAATTCATTTTTTAAAAGTAGATAATAGATAACTAATATAAATCTGAAAAGAAACAGAAAATAGGATGTTGGGTTAAGGAAACCAGAGAAGTTTGCATGTGAAGAGGAAACAATGATGATTGAAGAGTCTGAGATGAGTTATGGCTGTCTTTTAAAAAAAGCAGGTAGTGACACAGCAGTGACTCACAGAGTAATTGATAAAGGAAAAGCCTACTTCCTCAAAAATAAAACAGTATAAACATGCTTTTATTGTTATTGTACAAAGTAAAACAAATTTTTCCCTCTATATTTTACTCTATTGCAGTGAACACACAAATGAGAGCATTAGAGGTAAGCATGTACATACACAGGCGCACACACATACACACACACACACACACACACACACATATAGAGCGATGGGCAGTCATCTGAAGGAGCCATTGAGGGAGGAGACAGCATTGTTCCTTCACTGCGCTCTTCCCCCAAGTTCATGCTGGTGGTTGGGATCAAACCAGCAACCTTCCAGTCCCAAGCCTGCTTCGCTAACCACAGCTGCTATTAAAAAGGATTAATCGTGATACATTTGTACTGTAGTGACACTGATACAAGCAGCTGGTTAGATCACTTAACAGCTGTAACTCCTCACTGTGTCGAGCTAAAGATTTTCTTTTGGGACTCAAAGATCTGATTTTTTTTAAATAAAGAAAAAAGATACTGAATAAACAATGTACTAGAAAACAATGGACTATAGAAATTAGAAGTAGTTTTCATCTCAAATGGAAGCATATATTGCAGAGTTAATACTGCACGTTTCATAACAGGGAGCTTGGGTATAAACCCAGGTTTGTAATAAAAGGACAAAAACAAAGACAGTATACAATAACATAAAAAACCTTTTAAACATAGAAACACAGCTCAGGGTACTTTACAAGAAAGTGTGCAAAAATAATAGAAAACAAAAAAGAAAAGTAGGTACTACTTCCTAACAAGACTATAAACCCTTGTATACCCTTATAAAGCTTTTTAATGTTATCGATTATGTTGTAAACATATTAATAGTCATTAATAATTAGTTATAATACATAGATAAAAGGCCACAGTGACCTTTTGCTTGCCAAATAGGGAACCCACATGTTCACCATTAAACCTCAGATCTTGTTCGCTCCATCAGTCAATGCCTGTCAGCTTCATCACATATTTGTTAATAAATGTAACCTTTTAACCACCAAGATTAATTAATTAACCAACAGCAAAATGGCTTCCTGAAAATGAATGATAATGTGGTTTCCATAACATATGAAATGGCTAAATTCCTATTCTAAAATCTTTACCTCAACATTTTCAGTACGTTATCTGACTCTTTCATTACCAAGCAAACATCAGGTCACTGTTGCCCTTTCTATCTTTGAGTCCAAAATGATTATTAATGACTAGTAAAGTGTTTACAACTTAATTAATAACAATTCAAAAACACAATTTAAACTATTTATTAACCTTCATGAGGGTAGTTTTTTTAAAGTACTGCCAATAAGTGCAACAATATTTAAAAGGGACGTCTATAATTGTAGAGAAATGCTGTTCTCTCTCGTTTATTTTCCACATTTTGGAGCAGGAATATAGCGATATCCTCATCTCGGTTCATGCCTTTCAGACTTCTCTCTGTTGTCTAAAAACTTCAGATGACTTTTCTCACCCATGAGCACAGAGAAAGAGACAGAAACATAGCGTACTGGCCCGAGTCATATTGCTTATTCTTTTTATTCAGTTACAGACACTAGGGCTTTGTAACCTTAGACATTAGACCAGTTTGGAGCACGCAAACAGACTGGAGACCAAATCGTGAGGAAGCTTATACAAAATTTGATAAAAAGTGTTTTTGATTAAAATTGTGAATGCCGCCTTTAAATCTAAAATTAATAAATCTTCAACAGAAGCATTAACAGCAGCTGCCATATAAGAGATCATCAACATTTCAGAATCATGTAAGACCTATTGTCCAGCCCTACCTTTCAGCAGTGTGAGAACATGAGGTTTTTATTATTTTCAGCTCTGCTTTTCAAAGCTCTTTGGTGCCTTTACAGCTGCAGTGGTTTCATGCAGTTACATAATCACACACTACCACAGTGGCCCAATGGAGAAGAGTCCAGTCTGAGGCGGAGAAAAGCAACAATGGGTCATTTTCCAGATACTTGGCTGTAGATACTAAAAAACTAGTCCAGCTCTAAACAAGATCCTGTAATTTAATCCTCGATTAATCCTAATATATGCCCATTTCTTTCCAAGAAATCCTAAAAACATCACCACTTCTCAGCTATTTCTGCTTGTTAAGTCTTTGTTCAGATACATTTCTGCATTTTGTGAGGAAAGCCATTTCTCAAAGTAACAGTAAATGCATTCCATCAGCATGAGACACTCACCACATATAGGAACATGCAGGGAACAGAAAGCAAGATGAAAGACAATGAGCCTTTTCAGAAATTTCAAGGCTAAACTTCAAGGCTTTATAATAACTACAATTCTGTGATTCTGCACATAGTTGGTGCTCATCTACTGCTTGATTTGTGCCACTTTTCAGGTAAATAAATCCATTAATAGTATTACATTAGCAAAAATGCAAAGAATACATCTTACCATGGCAGAGGCAATCTAATCAATGTGCCCAAGGAAGTAAAAATTCAAAGGTTTTCAAAGTTGAAGTTGAAAAAAATAGTATATAATAAATATAGGGCTTCAGGGTATGGGATTTGTAACAACTGCACAAAAACGGCCTCCATCTTGTAAACATTCATTCATTATCTGTAACCGCTTATCCAATTCAGGGTCGCGGTGTGTCCAGAGCCTACCTGGAATCATTGGGCGCAAGGCGGGAATACACCCTGGAGGGGGCGCCAGTCCTTCACAGGGCAACACAGACACATACACACACTCACACCTACGGACACTTTTTTTTGAGTCGCCAATCCACCTACCAACGTGTGTTTTTGGACTGTGGGAGGAAACCCACGCGGACACGGGGAGAACACACCAACTCCTCACAGACAGTCACCTGGAGCGGGAATCGAACCCACAACCTCCAGGTTCCTGGAGCTGTGTGACTGTGACACTACCTGCTGTGCCACCGTGCTGCCCATTTTGTAAACAGCACTTAAATATTTAAATCTGATCAACAGCAGCTTGTGTCCATTATTCCACTGTGAGAACACCAACTTAACATTATGGGTCTAGAGCTGTTATGTTGCTGTTACGAAGAAAAGGAAATAGACTCCACAGAACATTTGCAAATTACAAAGAAGCTCCTGGTGTTGTCAGAACAATGGACGGGCCACTGAGAGCCCAGATCTCAACATCACTGAATGAGATGAAAAGAAGACTACAAACAATGAACATTGGAAGATTATTCACATTGTAATACAGCTTTCTCAAAAACTTGGTTTTAAAAACTGTAGAGAAAAACATCTGTAGAGATCTAGCATCATTACTGGAACAATTTTATAAATGTATCTAATTTTGGTGGTCTTTGTGTAAGGGTTACTTTATTACTGTGTAATCTAGAATCGTGAGAAAGAGAGAGAGAGAGAGAGAGAGAGAGAGAGAGACAGATGACATGAGTGAAAGTTAGGTATGAGATTTATTCTATGTTTCGGCATTAAAATAATATATCTATCTTCTGACTTCAGAAGTAGTGACACTGTGTTTAGATTGCATAATGAAACTGCTAATACATCACTAGGCTCTAAAATGAGTAAATTATGAGAGAAAGCCTTTGCCAAATTTGGTAAAAGAATTAATTTGTATTCAAAAAAATGAACAGTTTTCCAGATTAATCACATAATGAGTTAAACGTGGACAGCGCTAATATAAATGTTTCTTTCACCAAAGTTATCCAGTGAACCCAGGATAGGAAGTTCAGAGGCCTTCAAGAAGAAAGTGCTCTGAATTGCAACATGTTAGCTCAGGTTGATGTTACCCACAATCCCCCCTTAGGCAACACTAGAACTATATCAGAAACATACAGACCTGGCATCTACGCAATAGCTGCCTATTTTCCCCCGTTACCTTGGCAAGCACAGAGCAAAACAAAAAGCAGTGAAAGGCAGGCAGTGGTGAACTTTCCTCATGTGCTTTAGCTGTGCCAGATGTGGAACGTTCAGATCATTAAGTAATGCCAGTAAATAAGCAGATGCACAATGTGCATTTTATATCCAAAGTACACAGAAGCAACTTATCAAAGTACCTGACTATTAAAAAAACAGCTGTCCTCTATGTGTTTTTAAGTGTGTATATGTGGCATAGGTCAAACGTTACTGCTAAACTAGCTGATTTTCTTAAATGTCAGTCATGTGCACTATGGCTGTGACCAAAATGGCTCCCTTCTCCCTCATTAGTTTTGTGTTATACAGCGAGGCACTGTTTAGTTTGTTAAGTAGCACTAGAAACACAAGTAAATTCAGACACTTCTCCACTGTCCGTTGCTTAGTAACAAAGAAACTTGCAATGCATCCTGGTCCATATTAAGTTCATGTAGCTATAAATAATAAATTATGACTGCATTGTGGGAGTGCCCTTAAAATCACGCTTGAATTTGGACACTCAGAGTAAAATGATGACACATTCTATAGTGCATGCCCTAAGATGTAAATAGAGAACAATTTCAGACACAGCCTATATGTTCAAAGGACTGTAGACACATTTCATAATCAGTAAATTCATCTAATTTAATTGTGGACTTAGATATTCAGTATATATTTTATTGTGTTAACCAATGCCAGAGCCAAATGTTGGCTAGAGGGGTATAAAGCCATGCAACACTGGGCTGTGCGGCTTTGGAACGGAGTTCTCTGGAGAGATGTGGCAATATCCAATAATTTGGAGTGGGGTTTATGCTCCAGAACTAATCATTTAATATCAGTAGCTAACCTCACTAATGTTCCATGTGGCTGACTGCTTTCAAATTCTCACAGAAATGTTCCAAACATTATATTCCACTAATGAGTATAATACTCCACAATGAGAATCATTATCCATATTATAAAAACTATGCAGTTCACCTTCACCTAGCAATTAGCATGCAAGTCTGTAGACTCCAGCAATCCTGGAAAGGTCCTTATCATGAAGACAACTGCACTTCAGTTCCTCATAACCCGCCCCCCCCCAGCCCCTCCCACCAAACACACACACACCCTGACCCCAGGCAACTTCAACCGTCCTGCTTTAGTCATGCCCACTCAAATATCTATTACTCAATTCATTTCATTCAAGCGTAAAACTTTCAACAGGGAGGAACAAACAGGTTTATTAACGATGGAACATCAAGATTTTCACCCAAGACTGAGAGCACGAGATGTGAAAATGTGAATATACTTCCAAATGGGCATTTCTTAACGGTGTCACAAGATTTCTGTTTATTATGAACCTGACTGCCAATCCCAGAAAGTCTTTTTTCAGTTGAGGATACCGCGCTAATCCACTGTTTCACAATGACTGCCTCCAGCTGCAGACACACTGCACAAACTCTTTCACAATCTGTAGATTGGCTGTTCAAGCCTTGATTTTCCTGTGTTTAAGTGTACATTCAGAGCTCCTACGATAAATCCACAAATGTTGCCAAATGTTGTTCAAGCCAAGAAAGGTTTGAGGCTTGCTTCTTTAGTTTTGCACAGGAGTTCAGAGGATAAAGTAGCTAAACAGTAATGAAAGTACAAAAACAGACATTGTGCAAACTTCACTACAGATGTAGCATTAGTTCTTACTGTTTCAGCAAAATGAGAAAAACAGGAAAATAGGAGAACCAAATAAGTCTTGGATTTAATTTTTTTGCCTTTTAAAGAGGTCCTATGAGAAATATGAACAACATCAACCCACAGACTGCAAAATAAGACCACATCCAAAGTTTTTTGTGGTCTGTCAAAATCAAAAAGAAACAGCCTTTCTGGTTTGTGCTGTATTCAACATAAAGTGTAGAGACATCTGAATTGCAACAGTAAATGGAGAACGCTGCTGTGGTGATTGATCCTTGTAGTGTTTTGAAATCATGTGGCAGATGTTTCATTAAGACCCCAGGGAACTGTGTAAAGTTGTGAAGAAATGGTATAATGTCCTCTTTAACCTCATAGCTCTCTCATCACACCATCACAAATCCAGTAGGTTTTATGAAGAGTTGCTTCCAACACAAGCTCCAGGATTTACCTATTGTCATAGTTGTAATTTGATGGTAAATGAAGAATGAACATGTGTCTAAAGGGCAACAAAGTTAAGTGGGTCAAACAGGAATGGAATTAATTGATATCTGTACTCAAAGAAAAGATGGCATGCAATTTATTGGGAGATTCAAATTGTGCTGGAATTGTGAATTATGTCTGGTTAATTTTTACAGTAGTGTGTAAATGTTCCTTTGGTGTAATACTGTGAACAAAACAGTCCAGTCACAACAAATTATGTTGGAGGTTAATGATACTGACATTGTATCATATCTTGATATATATTCTGACAGATTAAAAACTCAAATTGTACCTGCTACTGTACCAGAAACACATATATATTATATAATGCATGCCTTTATATAGAGTGCCTGGATAACAGCCACAAAAAATCTTTAAGAATGTCTGTGATTGGTCAGAATTTTCATAGATTAAAAAGATCATTTGCATATCGCTAACATATTACTACCATATACCAAGCAAAATATTGCAATAAAGATTAACAAATAATATATTATACAGGCCTATTCCCCCAGCCCCGGTTCAGCTCAGTCCATGAGTACCCTGCACTACACACTTTAGCGTTAAACTCACGGTAACACACCTTACACATCTAACTATTGAAGTGGAATGAGGTCACAAATGAATGTATGAAGTATTTCAGAGCTCGGGTGGGGAGATACATGGAACAATAACATTGCATATATCATATTTCCTTAATTCTTAGGTTCATGTAATTTAACCACCATATGCCAGATAGGATATGTAAGATAATACATTGCTACAATGGAGCTCTGGCAGAGTTGCAGTTGAAATCTCTACACATGAAAAGATTTATTATAGGTATTACCAAAACTTCATGATTACTGTAACTCTGATTGTGAACCATCACAGTCACACAGCCCCAGGATCCTGGAGGTTGTGGGTTTACCTCCCGCTCCGTACGACTCTCTGTGAGGAGTTTGGTGTGTTCTCTCCGTGTCCACGTGGGTTTCCTCCCACAGTCCAAAAACACATGTTGGTTGGTGGATTGGCGACTCAAAAGTGTCCAAAGGTGTGAGGGTGTGAGTGAATGTGTGAGTGTGTCTCACCCTGTGAAGGACTGGTGCCCCCTTTAGGGTGTGTTCCCAACTTGCGCCCAGTGATTCAGGGTAGGGGGACCCTGAACTGGATAAGCGTTTACAGGCAATGAATGAATGAATGAATCTGATAGCATGGTTGAAATTGCAGAAACAACATATTTTGAAAAATATGCCAACGATTTATTCTAGCTTGAAAACTGAAGAACTCTGTTTCTCCTCAGTTATTCAGTGCATAACTAAGCAGGCATCTGTTATCTAGGCAGATAACATTCTCCTCCAGGCTTCTTGAGCTCCAGTGATGTTATGTTAGCAGCACTAGATGGCTTTATTTAAAACAAAACGGATTTATGGAAATGTAATGCACTGAAAACTTTGTACTGCCACACCCTGCCCACACTTTCCCTCTGCCCACAGAGGGAAAAACAACTTCCCTCTGCTTTTCAGTTTTATTAATAAATTCCTAGTCTACAGTGACACTGAGATGGCTATGTCTACGGTTGTTACACACACTATTGTCACTGCTAGGTACAGTGTTTAAACACCCAAAAATATCCAGAAAAGAAAAGAACTGAGGTCAGAAATTGGCCATTAAAACAAAGCTATAAGAATGGCTAAAAATCTGATGAGCTACAGTTCTTAATTGAAAGGCAGGTCATGATTAAATAGAATTTGTTAAAGAAATGACCCAGACTTTTGGTTTGCTGAGGGATTTGTTTCCCGAACATGAAGAGCGTCGGTCTTCAACAGAGCTCCGGGCTGTGTGTGTGTGTATAGGTTTTGTATAATGTATAGGCTCAGCAGAATTCACAACGGCCTTACTGTTACATGTAAGTTATAGGAATGTATGACATGAAGGAGAATATTTTCAGAATTCAAATTGTGCTCAACGACTTATAGGACTGGTTTCTCCAGAGCAAGCTTTGAACAAGGTTGAGTATGTGTCAAGAAAGCACAGACTACTCTAAAAGGTTTAAGTAAACAATGGTATCAGAAATGGCAATGTTTGACTCTGTAGACACTGCTTCTAAAAGTCCTCGTTCTCAATGAATGTTTCCAATAGAAATGTAATGTTAGTATTTAATTCGATACTACTTTATTTAATACCACATTATGACTGTATCTCAAGATCAATCATTCTAATTGAGTTCATGTTTCCTAAGCACGGGTATTCTACGCTGTTTAAACATATGATAAACGTGTATTAGAGCAATATAACTGATATGAACATTCCTGACCAAAGCCAATATTGACTCTAAAGGAAAATATCTGATAACAAATAAGATTTTCCAAACTAAAAGTTTTGCCCAATATCCTCCCAATATTATTTTTAAATCTGTGATTCCCTAAAACATGTGAATAGAGCTACCATTCCTTTTCAAACTGCATCAGCAGAGCTCAACATGCTTGGAGTGGAACAATAATTAACCAAAACAGATTAAGCTTGGGATCATCAATATTTGCCAATATTATCAATCAATAGGCTGAAACATTTCTATTTGTGCTCAGACAGAGTGGCTATTTCTACACTGGGAAGAAAAAATTAAGGAAGAAAAATTTGAAAGGACTGCCGAAGCGTTTGTTTGGTCTTTTGTCTACTTTGAATGTGAAAATGGTAATGAATTTACAATGTAATGGGTGGTGCAGTAACTGGTTTAGTGACAAATTTCAAGGTCAACCACTGGCAAAAAATATTTGCTGCTAATGCTTTTGTCAAAAGGAGTGCCACAAACAGACGTGTGGCCCTCCTCATTCCACTCGAGGTGCACCACAGCGGTAAAGTTCTTTAGCTCCCTTCACTTCCTTCAAGACATCACTGCAGCCTTTCAATTTGATGCTAATGCAAATTCACAGCTCAACATGCTTGGAGGAGGATTCTAACTCCTATTTCTATTCAGCTAACAGTCATCCAGGGATGTTTTTCTAGCTGGTGTAAAGGCCTTGCACTTCAGACCTTGCTTAATGGCTGAAAATATGTGCTTACATCTTTCTACTCAATAACATTGATTGTAAATTTATATTTATGTGTTAAGTGAATCACATGTAAAATGTCTTAAGCAATTTGGAATCCATACAATGAAATCAAGCAAACAGAATTTCTGCCGTGTGCGGTAATTCTTAAAGCCCCCTCTGGTCATCCATTAAACGCCTAAACAACTCTGTTTATCAATATTACGTAGCATTATCCCCAATCCCACCTTATATTTTCAGGTTAAATATGCTTTTAAGCTAAAAATCAGTTACTGCTTTAAAAAATATAAACATATTCCACAGAAAATAAGAGCCACTGGAGTAAAGATGTTTGTTTTTTTGCACATACAATGGCTGGTATTGTTACTAAACTCCAGATCCAGTTCTCTCTGGAAAATATCAGTGGGAATTTGGCAGCGTGAATTATGTTTCATAACATGTAGTCTATAAAATGAACAGAATAGGAGCCGAAATGTGTTTGCACAAGTTCATACATTAGTTAAGATAGAAATCAAGAGGATGTAGATGCTTGTAGCATGTTTCTAACTACTATCACATGTAAGCACTTCTAATTTCCATTCTCCCCTGGCCCAAGCTTAAAGCAAATGTTGTGATCCTTTGGCACTCTGGTCACATACAGCTCACCACTTACTTAACTATTTAACTTTTTCAGCCTTATGCAGTAGCTTTTAGTAGTTACACAAACAAAATTAGTGCTTTTCAGATGATCAAACCAGCTGTGAGAAACGTGATTGCCATTTCATTCCAAAGATGTGTCTCTGTCATCTGTAAAGCTTAGTAGCCAAAATGTCAATAGCTGATGTTGAGCTTTTTCAAGAAAAATGGACAATATTCCTTTTTTGTTGAAATGAAAGGAAAGGCTATGTTTTATTTGTGGAAAGGTCTCTCTATTCTCAGGAAAAGCTCTATGGAAACACATCACACCAACAAACACCCAGATTATACCAGTCTACAAATAATGCTAAAAGAACATTTAAATTCTTAGTAACAAGCTACTTTCCAGTGACCTGAAAATGAGCTGGGCAGGGTGACATAGGTGAGTTTTGTGGTATGTGAAGCGACTGCCATTCGATTGAAGCTCTATACTGAAGGTGAGTTTGTGATAGCGTATGATGTCTTTCTTTATTTTATATTCAACTTAGTTGCAGTTTTTAACCAATTATGGCCCCATATTAATTTGGCCCCAAGTGGTGAAACTGTTCTCCACACTTACAAAGTACTGGAGAACAATTTGGGCTATGATGTTGGCCTTGGGAACTAGAGAGATAGCTGCAGGTTCCAACATGTTGCAATTCTCCTCAAGAAAAGAGCCAAAGAGGTTCGCTTAAACACATTGCCACAGGGTTACACTCAACACCTCAACAGGTGAATGATGTAATGCAACATATACATTCCATTTTAAAGGAAATGGTGTGCTGCAAAAAAATCCCTTTTAGCTCATATGCAAAAAAGGGGCAAACAAGATTCTTACTTGCATATGAATCAACCAAGACATTTCTGGTTTCTTCTTTTTTGCTACTATAGTTTGCACTGGAGATGAAAGGACAATGTAACTAACAAGTAATAGAAGCCACTGATTAGCATACATGACAAAATAATCACAGACTTTCTCTAAACTGGGTTGAGGTGCTCAGTAATCGCCAGTGTATGACACACTGTAATCAATAAAATGGACAAAAGAATGCCCAAATATTTTAGACACCTCTTAAAACTGTGAATTCAGCCACTAAAATCCACTAACTGATAACACACACATGTAATTTTGCATGTAATGCATGTATTCAACAGTGAACAACACTAAAATATTCTGTCAGGCCGAGGCTGTTTGCTGTTTGTCGGGACTGTATTGAGCTGATATGCCTTTCCCGAAGAAAAACCTTCCCAGTCTTTGTGCTGTGGCAAACTCATTATCATCCTCAAAGATGCTTCATCATCATCAAACTTATCTTCTATCCATGGGACTAGAAAAGTGTCTAAAGTTCTAATATACCACTGTGAGTAGTCTGCTGAGGTAATGACTGCCATCTCCCCCTGGTCTTTTACTTGACAAATATCATCAAAGTGTAAGGAAATCTAATTTTACTCCAAGCAGTCTCTATATGTGTCATAACAGCACCAGACAAAACTTCCAGCATCATCTCCTTGTTTACTATATATTTCATCACGTATTTTTAGCCCACAGTTATCTAGTTTCTTCTTTTGTTCAGGTGCTTGTAATGGTTTTCATTTGTTTTTTCATTTGTTCTAATTTTGTAAATCACATTTCAAGCTCATTTCATACAGTTCTGTCACAAACATTGGGTCCTATTTCCTCCGGTTTGTTTTTCTTTCTTTTTTGTGTGTGAATTACCTATGTACACAAAGGCATGTTGCTTTGAAGTTTCAGTTCTGACTTCGTGACAGCTTCCTTGGTCCTGTCTGTTTTCCTTTCGTTTTCCCATTTTGTTTATGATTCTCCCAAATATTAAACACATCTGACTGAGAAGAACCAACATCTTTTGGCACATTTCATTTTAGATTTGGTTCTTGAAGACGTTTTACAATACTTTCCATTGTTTCAGTATAAAACTCTTGTTGGGGCAATGTTTTCTTCCAGTCAGCCAAGTCCAACAGGTCATTAAGGTCTGTCGGCTCTCACTTTAACTACAGATTCATTTTTATTTTTAGGCTTACGAAGGTATTAACTGTAGAAATGCAAATTACAAGGTTATGCCATCATTTTCTTTAACTGATATTGGAAAAGATGCCATAGGTTCAAGCCGGATCATTCAGCTATTATAGAAAAATCGTTTCATGTAAAATCTGTGATTTTGCTTATTTGCTACAGCGTAAAAATAAGCAGAGGGAAAATCATTTAACTTTTTAAACGTGTTGATTCCAACCTTTTAGTCAAGGGTAGTAACTTGGCTCATCAGGGACTTCCAAGTCTTGCATGAGTTCAGTCACGTTACAGCAAGAGGAGATAGAAAACTGGCAGAGGAACTTACGAACTTCAGGAAAATGATCTTAAAGTTAAGTATTCTGTCAGACTGAGGTTATGTGGCCAATTAAAGACATTTAACCGGAGTGAAATGTTTATGACTGAGGGACCACATGCACACACACACACACAGCAATAACTCATGGGTCAAAGGAACTGTGCTGTTGTCCTACAGAAAACATACGTCTGGACACTGAGATTAAAAAGTATATACATGCTCTAAATGTGGCCTAAAAGGTATACCTTTTCAATATGTTGAATGCAGCAGTTCAATAGAAAAATGCAATTCAATTCAATAAAAACAGTTTCTTGTCTTTTACTCAGAAAATGTTGACTCAGAAGTGCTGTTTGAACAGACGGGTTTCTCATTTTTGCACGGCTCTTTTCTTTTTCAAACTTGTCCACAACAAAATGAGGAACCACCCGCTGAAAACATTTGTAAATACATTAAATACAACGTTAACGTCACGACAGAATTTTATCTCAAAATGTAACGTTACCTCAACTACACACACACACTCCTACACGGAGAAACAGAACTTGTGTGTTTAGGATATTCTCTTCCACTTACATTTGACCAGACACCGTGTCGAAGTCTTCGAGACTGTTGGGGAACAGGGGGTCTCTGAGTTCCCTGGAGGGTTTTTTCTTGGTCCTCCATGAGCCGAAGCGCCTTTTCTTCTTGTCCGCGGGGCTGGTGGCCTCTGAGCCCGGACTCTGAGGTTCCGAGCCCGGCCCGCTCTCCGGCTGCTCCCGCTCCCTGCTCTCCTTCTCCAGGGATTTGGACTTCGAAAATAGCTTCTTTAGTTTGGCCGCTTTGGACACGCTCATTATTCTTGGAGTTTTAGACTAAGTTTTAACGGAGAAAATCAACGAGACGTGTGTGTACAAACAGAGAGAGAGAGAGAGAGAGGCGTGTGTCTGTAAACCACAGGTGAAACTGCAGCTGCTGCTGAGAGCGGGATGGTTATGAAGAGGTGGGTCCTCCACCGCTGCACGGACCGCTCGAGGGCAGTTTTAGTGAATGTTTACCCTAAAGATGCTAGTGTTGTCACCGCGGACTATACTGGTGTTAAATTTAGTAACCTCGTTTCCATTGGTGCCCCTCACTTTAAGATGACATTTTCACACTCTGTACAATCTTCACAAAAAATCAGACAAGAAAACAAAACCAGAGCCACTGCAGCAGGTGTGTACTCCCCCATGCTCAGTGTTGAGGAGGGGTTTGAGGGTGTAAAATATATATTAATCGCCCTTGATTTCAGAATAGATTTAGCAAAATCTTCGATCTAAGAAATGCAGTGCAGCTGTTAATTCGTCCTAAGTATCTCGGAAAATAAAAATGATTAAATCAATCTGAAAAACTACTTTATGTATTTATTAGGGTTAACTTTCGACCAGTACGAAGTTCATTGTAATATATTGCGTTCTGTTCTTGAAATACTACTACTCTAGTGACACCTCGTGGACAAATATCGAACAGCAGTGGGGAAAATATATATAGAAAATGAATCAAGTTGGGGTGCTTATAACTGCTTCATCAACGGCCACAAAATAGGAACACACCCCGGACAGGGCACCGGTCCATCACAGGACTCTCACCCGGTCACACATCTGTGGACAACTGTGTACAGCCAAGCCACGTGACAGGAGTGGGAACTGAACACTCAACCCAGGAAGCTGAATCTGTGATGAGAGGAATACTACCTGCTCCCTTAAATCCTTCTTGTAAACAGTTGCAAAAACAAAAGCATGATTCATCGTGAGCTAATATTGCAATAATCTCTTATCACCAGTTACAGAGCAGTTGTCCCCTCTTTAAATGTTAGAACAAGTTTATGGAAACGCTAATCTCAAAATAAATAAGTCCACATGACTCATAGCTGCCAGCAGTTTATTGATGAGAGCGAGTTGGCATATGGCAAACATGCAGTGTTTTCCATCATCAGTGTGAAGCTTGTGCATTGTGCAGATGCAGGCGAACACAAAGAGGAATTAAAAAAAAAAAAGGCACAAAACATGGACATTTAGTATTTCAAATATCTGTCAGTGAAGAAGAGGCCTCTTCAAAATTAGAATGAAGCCATGGTGCATCACTGATCCTCAGAAGGCACATAATTTAGTGTAGAAAACCAGGAATCAAAACAGCAATTAGACAGATAAGAAAACAAATCATTTCTCTGAATCACTCTGTTCTCTCCCTTTACAGAATTAACTGCAAGAGAAGTGAAAGCCAATGGCAGAGATTCAGATCCAGGCAAAAGCTGCCAATCTTAGACCGTGGCACTTCCAAAACTGGACATTTACATTTTTTTTTTAATTTTTAATTTTTTTTGCTTTTAGCAAAGCCCTTAATGAGGCAAATCAGGTGTGTGAGGGCATGGAGAACATAGCAGTGTATGAGGTACAGGACTGAGATCTAGTCAGAATCTCAAATGGCTAGCCACTCCCTACATAGGGCTTACTCCCTACTCCATACACTCTACAATACATTTTACAAAACATCAGTGAGGATATGTGCACAACTCTCTACTGAACAAAAGGCCCTGTCCCAGTTCTATATCCTCAAAAGCTGTTGAAGCCATTTTGACAAATATAAAAAGATTCTACATCCTTTTTTCAATCTCTGAGCTTAGTTTAAAGTTTAAAATTGGTTTAAGTGTGAAAGATGAAGAGATTACAAAGGACTGTGTGTAACATCTTTCACTGAAGTGTGACGAGACACATGCTTTTTTTGAAAGGTGCGCTCCTGAGCTCCCTTATTGTGGACTACTAAAGAAATGAGACCTCCTAGTGCCTCTCACACTACAAGGCTACAAGTGTGAGCAATAGACCGAGGCTACTTTTTGGGTGTAGAAGTCAACAATTCAGAACCCACAAAGTGCACTACATAGGAAGTAGGATGCCATTTGACGTTCAGACCTACTGCTCTAACGCTTTCATTCAGTCATTCATTCATCCATGGCCTTGTACAAGTTAGCGTTTTCTTCTTTGGCTTGGATGGGTTAGTGTAGTGCTGCTGAACTCCTGTGGAGATTCTCACAAAAGTGCAGTAAAGACCAGCCAATAGCTATTTTTAAACTTATCTGACTGCACGAATAAACCTGCTTTGTAAAATCTATAATCAACACTGTGAGCATTTATCTGTATATTTATATTTAGTGCAGCACTAACAGGTATGGTATCCATATGTTTCATAAACCTTTTACAGTTGTGTGTTGTAGGAATGAACATCTGCAGATTGTAACGTGTGAAACTGCTCATTGTTTTCTAATTGACTTTATCGCCAAGTGAATGCTTCTTACAGCCGTCTGGAAAATAGGGACAAGTATCCAGTGTCTTTCTTTGTACAAGGTTACTACAACAATGAAAACACAGTGAAAAACCAACATTTTCAATCCAAAATGGCCAAAAGGATTGATTTTCCTTCCAATTTTATAATTTGCCATTGTGTTCACTAGTATTGTCAAGGCTAAATGAGACACTGTTTAAACCCATGAGAAAATGACTAAGGCCAGAGGTGTTGTCTCTAGTATTAAAACTCACACACCTAGAAATACATTCAAATCCATGGCTGTACAAAACGTAAAAGTCAGTCTCTATAAATCTACAAGAAAGAAAGAAAAACAAAATAAACTAACTGGGTATTTTCTTCTTAAAACAGCCTTAAAAGCATGCAAAAAAAAAAGGGGGGGGGGGCAATTTTCACTTCATCTTATGTTCAAATTAAAATGTCTATATTTATGGAGAAATAGTTCCTAGCATTTAACACAAAATCAAAAAACCCGAGCCCAATAGTAGCACTCTGGGTCTCCACATTTTTTCAATTGAACAATTCTGTATATTAGAAGAATATTAGGCAAAACTACCAGTGCACGTTTGACTATTTTTATCGTCACTTCATATGATGTAGGTCTAAAATGGGTAAAATGTCCACTGTTGAACCTACAAGATCCTACATAATGTATTCCCTTCATGATTTGGCCCCTGTGGGGTCAGTGACATGTTTGTAGTAAAGAGCCACTCTTAGCACTGACTCACCAAGGGAAAATGTGCCATCTTCTACAAGTGTGTTCTTTTTCTTTTTTGATTGACTTAAATTAGACCTTCAACAGCTTATTTGATATTATAATAAATGGTGGGAGCTTAAATACAAGGTTATTAATATGATTATAGCAAATTAAATGAAATTATTCCTTCGTGTAATGTCAGGAGTCTGATAACATGAAGCTCAATTCACCGCTCTCAAGAAATAAACACTGGAGCTTCAAACACTGTTCAAATATGCTCGATCAGAAAAGGTAAACAAAAAAACAACAACAACAACAAAAGAAAAACAGATTTGAAATGCTCACTTTGCAAGTCTAGAAAAGAGATTTCATTATCATAAACCCTTAGAAGAAGACACAGCTTGTGTATCCACTCCTCTGCTGCTACACGGTTTAGAGGAGAGGAACAGGGAGATGAGGTCTGAAATGTGTTTAAAACTATACCAGTGTGAACCGGTAAATTCCAGACACACTCATTAACCCCTGCATCTCCAGTACGTGGCATTTCCCGCATTAATGCTTAAACGTCTCATGAGAAAATAATGGGTGGTGAAAATGAAATGCATGAGATACAAAAATCTGGATATACCAAATTGTCAACAACCACTGTTGGGTTACTTCGACAATAAAAGCAATATTTTAAAGAAGTGTCTATAAGAGGGAATGGGAAAATCATGCAATGGCGTTTAACTATAAAGAAAAAGAAGGGGAAAAGAGTCAATAGTTTCTTCTCTCTCATGAAAAGGAAAAAAAAAATCTCAGTCCCAGTCAGGGAGTTGGTGGCTGCTGGAGAAAGATATATATATATATATTTATATATATTTTTTTGCAATGCATTATTTGACCAGCCTTTTGGCTACGTCAGCATAAGCAATCTCGATCTCCTTGTCGCTGGGGCAAGTGTTGGTGAATTCTTCGCGTGCATACGCGTTGCTCAGGTACTTCCAGATACCCGTCATTTCTTTTGGGATTTCAAAGCCTCTGTACTTCTTAGCCACCACCTACAAAGAAGAGGGGGAGAATTTACAAAGCTGTAGCCCTGTCAGCACCCAGAAGACGTGTGCGTGCGTGCGTGTGTATGTGTGTGTGTGTAGTTACTGCAGCTACCTGAAAAAGAATTCTGATGGTCATTGTATGGTGAAATAATCTTAAATAAATAAATAATCAATGAATGTGCAAGCTGAATATATTTACAATAAAACAAACAAACAACAAGCAGTTAAGGATAAAGGAATGTTGAAAATCAGACTCTTTATACAATATTCATTTTTGTACAGCCATATAAAATGGTAAAATTCACAAAAATATTAAAAATGTAATTAAACTACCTACCTACCTAACTACCTGGTTTATGTTGCTGTAAGTGTTAGCCATGTATTCCCTACTGTGCAGACAAAATGTAACATACTACCACCTAGTGTACTGAAGTAGCTACTCAAGCTTTTGCTGCTAATAGCATGCTACGAATTTCCATTATCTCGTCAGTCATGTGTGCATTTATATAAAGGATCTTAACGTGTACATTCATTTCTCCTTCACCTTGACAATATGCAGTTTCGGCAGCAGGTTGCAGTCAGCCAGAGTCATCTCCTCTCCGTCCAGAAACTTGCGGCTAGACGCCTTAATGTCGTCCATGCTATTGTGGTCAATTTCATCGGGCAAAGGTGAGCACAAGTACTCGTCCAATTTCTGAAGGGTCTTCAGTAGTCCTCGCTCCAGAGCTACAGAGACACACATTACACAAGGATGCTTTAAATGACGCCCATGTCAAGTGCAAGGTGCTGCCACAAAGACAATTCTGTAAACAAACTGATCTTTCCATTTCTTTACTTTAAGCTGCTATTTCTAATTTCAACATTACAATTTAATTCTAATTTTCTTCTGGAAACATACCACATGGCCATTTATTGGGTATACTTTATTTGAGAAACTGAGCATCCCAGTGGAAATGTAACTATAATATGTTGTAGTTCTCTGACATAGCACATGAGGGCGCAATTTTACAAGAGAACAAACGCCATTCAACATCAATTGCCTGCATCAAAGGGGACATACACCCATTCCCCATCCCATTTCCCTGGGGTCAAACATCTGTGACATGCTTTGGTCAAAATACCTCAAGGATCAAACAATTTTCTTCCCCCTCTTTAAACTGCCTTGATCAGAACAAGAGTAACGAGAGAGATGAAACAATGTTTTTTAGCCCCATATACTTTTTTCTCTTTTTTCCTTATTTAATTACTGCAGTTGTTTGTCAGTGTTTCCTGGTCTTTGGTCTCATAAGCCCATGTCAAGTGCTGTAACTGGACAGAATCAGGCCAGAAGGCAGGACAACGCTGAAGTGTCCACTAGCTGCATAGATACAACACAATCAGAAAGACTAATTTTATCCCATGTCCTCAGATTTCTGCAGATTGTTTGTGCATCACACTTTGCTTGCTGCTATTCTCCAAATCCTCTAAATTAATGTGTTATTGCACTTAAAATATGATTTGTTTCATAGAAAATGTCCCCTTAAAGCAGTTTACATTTCAGAAATCTTATTCTATCTGGATTCAAGGTTACATACATTTGGTCAAGAACAGCACAATTTCAGCTTCCTAATCATGTTTTGACAATTATTGACTGCATAGATTTTTTTTTCAAGGGACACAGCTATGAAAGTATGTGTTATATGACATGTACATACAAGGACAAGCTAATATTGAAGCACATGATAATAAGCAGCACTAATATTTAACATGAAATAGTATAGCAGACATAGGGGGGGAAAAAAACCCTCAAAACCACATTTCTAATAATAGTACTCTTACGTGACCAGTGCTTTCCACAGAAGCTTATCTAAACAGTACTCCTAATGCCTTCTTCATTTTCCTGAAACCATAACATGTCCTTTGTGCTGGTGGTGCTTTTTGCTTTTTATAGGGCATCATGTAAACCATGAGGTGTGTCTTCGCTATTTGGTATGTAAACTATGAGGAGAGGGTGAGGCAGAAGCAGATTGCAGATTATCCCCCGATGGTCTCACTGTTCTAGGAGAGTTTGTTATAACCAGAAGTAAAAGAATCACACATGTTGCATGATGGAGCATGGATTCACAAAAACAAGAAGCCAGAGATCTGACATCTAACCAAAGTCTAACAGGAGCTGACAAAATACTGGGTTCTGCTCTGCATTTGGGCCAATTTATTCCCCCACTTTCCACTTTTTGCTTGGGTTCTTTTTCTATTTTTATTTGATGAAACTTGTTTGTGTAAACCAAAGTTAATAATCAAATGTTTCATTCTCTTTCAAATATTTAACAGAGGTTTTTCTGGAGCTCGATGCTCAGCTTCAGTTTTCTTTGGTCATCTTCCATCACCAAAGCAGTTACAACTACAGTAAGCTCTGTAAAATACAGTGTCTGCTAGTGGGTGCGAGTGGTTTTGGGTCTCAGTTTCAGCAGTACACATCTGCCTTGGATCATATGGGTCGAGTCTCAGAGCTGTGGGTTCAGGATTCAATTTCACGCAGAACACTAAAAGAAGCAGTGTGAGTTTGCACTTGTATATTCTAGGAATGAGCCTTGAACAATATTTGCCATTCAAATGAGTGCATTTGTAAACAAACTGTATACAAATTTCCCTAGGAAACAAAAATACTGAAGGCTAAGACATTTCTTTATTATGTGATCTATAGGTGGTTGTTCAGTTGTATTGCTGATTTACAGAACTGTACAATTTGTCCTTTAAGGGGACATATTATACCCCTTTTAAACAAGTTTGAACAGGTCTATGGGCTACACAATACATGTTCATGAAGGTCACAAAATCAATCTCAAAAAGAGATCTCACCAGCTCTATTCCTAACTCTTTTCAGAATTAATCATTTAAGGGCTCTGTCACTTTTATGCAAATAAGCTGTTGCTGGTCACGCCCCATCCCATGTTTTACAGAAAACAGAGGCACTATCCAACCCTATATGTTCCACCCTCAACTCAGGACTTGGTGATACCCACGTTATTTTTTTTATGTGGTATGTAATAATAAGCAACTTTTAGACTGCACTGGTGTGTTTGGGGAACTTTAAACAAGTACTAGACAGTGTAAAAACATCAGTATATATTCACTTCTCAGCTTCAAAGTTTGGTTAATGACACTGTGACACTGCAAGGCTTTTAAGGTCATGGAGAGCAGCTGCGCAGTGCATGCCACCTCTAACTATATTCCCACGGCTATGTTCGTAGACTATTATTTATTAACAATCCAGCCTCAAGAAGAACAGTCACAGGTTTACATCACTGCTGTTGCGGCAGCTCAGTCTCAGTTTTTTTCCCGCTTCTCATTTCCTGAAAGTATAGTATCTCCTCATCTTTGATTATACACAAACTCTCCCTAACTTGAAATGAGGTTGGCCTTCGTTAATTTTTTGCGGGGCTCGTAGAAGCATATGATTCCTGACACCGTAATCTTTCAACTGTTTCACAGAAAACAGATGGATGTTTATAGGAGCAGTAGAGACCCAAGTGGAAATACAAAAGAATGCAAAAAGTGAGTTTTACATAATATGTCCCCCCCTTAAAGGACATTTCCTACACCTCCACTTGCATGTGGCTATTTTAAGCTGAATGATGTGGACTACCAGCCACTTCTAAACTCTGTCTTTGGCGACGTACACATTACATTATGAAGTGACACAAGTCAGATTTTTTTTTTTAATATGACTAAGGTCGGATCTTTTTTCAGGAGTGTGTGGACACAAATGTGACACAAATATGAATGGCCAGTTCAGATTTCATGCGTCTTGCCTGTACACATGTGCTTAGTTATGTGTACCAACTGCATGGCAAAACAACAAAAAAGGAGAGGCTCAGTGAGAACCAAATAGCACCACACTCCCTACACAGTGCACTTCACGAATTATAAAACTAAAATTTCTAAAGGGAGAGAACGAGAGAGAGAGAGTTACAAGATTTAATCTACCTACTGAACTCGAGTAGTGTTTAGTACATTAAATAAATTTGTATTACAATTATAAAAATTATTTTATTATTGAACTAACAACACATACTTTAACAGATATATTACTTAATACACTACTATATATTACAGTCTAGGGCTGTACCTAACGATTATTTTTAGATTGATTAATTGAAAAGATAAGTGACAGATTACTCAAATTTTTTTTGAGAAAATTTATAAAGACAATGTTAAATATAAAAGACAATTTTTAAAAACAATTTTTTTACAGCATTTTTAAATACAGAAATTTAATAAACAATGCCTCTTTGTAAATAATAAACACAATTAATTCCTGTTTAGCACAAGAAACCTGTGATGACATCAGCTCATTGACTATTAAATTAATTTAGTAATTTGAGTTGATTACTCTATGTTTTACTTTTAAGAGATAGGCAGTTCTGTCAATTTTGAATTGATCATTCACTGTATTATCATGTCGTAATTAATACCTTAAAAAAAAAAAAAAACGTTATTAATGTTAAATTTCACATTACCATAACTTGTAGCATGTTCTGTTCTCCTGGGAGTAATTAACATTCACATATTTTAACATGTAAAAAAAAAAAAAAAAACCTTGCTATTGCTGAGAACGAGCCTTGGCTGTCTTTGATGGCTCTGGGTCAGTCTGAGCTGTGCAGGACGCCACAGGGATACTGACTAAACTACATCAGCTGGGTTTAGCTTCTAATTCACTATACAATCTAGAGCCTCCTACAAGTTGCAATTTTCTTTAAGTTCAGTAATGAGATTTTTTTTTAGAATGAGTAACGACAAAAAGCTCATTTGCACATAATAAATTGTTGGAATATACCCATGCATTTTTGTCTACTGATCAAATAGCTGCGTTCACCCCTAATATATTCCTAGAGTGTTTGGTAGAGATACTCACCCTCGTTAGCATCAGGTTTGGAGTTCTTAATGTAGGCAGAGAATTTGGCAAATATGTCCATCCCTGCCGTGTTGGACTCTGGATGCCTGGCACTGAGTTTAGAGAACCTGAACAATAACAGAACCAGCCAGTACATTAACACTTAATTAAGTGCCCATGAAAGAATCTGTATTGTGTGTGTGAAGGGTAGAGACACAGACACACACACACACTCACTTGGGTGGGCTGAGAACATCTTCTAGAAACTCTTCAATCTTGTTGACATCAGTCTTCACCTCCCCGTTAAATGTGATGAAAGGAGGGTGCGTTCCTGGAGCCAAGTTCTGAAGATCTGCTGGTTTCCTGACCAAAAACAAACAAAAAAATGATCAAGACCCACAAACAGAAGGCTCCACTTTCTACACAAATCAATACTTGAATGCTCTGTTTATTTGTTCCCTAGTTATTAAAATTAGGGTTGAATGCTTAATGTGACATTGTTAAAGATAGGTCTACATTGTTAACATAGCGACTGGTGACAGTCCTGAGAAGGTTGATTTTATGACAATGATTAACAACTTTCAAATTTCATTTGTATATTATTGTGCAGTCCTAATCTCAGAAATGGCTATTTAATGCTGATTTGTGATGTGGTTGTACTATTAAATTACCAATAAAGTACAAACATTGAGGAATCAAAAAGAGCTACCTTTTTATTAAATAGTAATAACAGCCAAAAGGTTTTGATTAAGTAGGTTCATTATTTGTTTCATTCTGTCTGGACCAAATGCATATGGCTCAGGATTTACAAGAGAACAGCTTAGCAACAAAAACCCCAGGCCTCTTCACTGGAGTGGCCATATTCAAAAGCCTCGTGCACAGCCCACCAGTCAAGCACTACATAACGGTCCATCGTGAGAGAATGTGGTTGAGTGTTGTTGAGCGTATGGTAGAGAGAGCCTGAGTGTGTCTGTGCTTGCGTAAAAGTGAGCTCCATTCTGTACATATAAACACTTAAAGCTATACCTGCAGTCCATATTCAAAACAAATATGTTGACTGTTTGTTCATTTCAGTTTGGATAAAATGCACTTGCATATACCACTGCGTATCATACACTGAACGGTTACCAGATTAGGAACACCTACCTTGTATCAATGATCATTCTCTGTTTTATCAGCTCCATTGACACCATATGAGCACTGTGCAGTTCTACAATTATAGACTGTATGCATACTTTATGCCCATTTAACCCAACTCTTCAATTGTCAGGCCCCTCAGAGGACCACTACCAAAAAAAAAAAACCCACACAACGGGAATTGCAAATACCTTACTGTAAATAATGATTATACTGGGTTAGCAAACTAGGCACAATGTGAGGAGCCATGTAAGGCCTAGTTGAAGGTGAAGTGAATTAAGACTCTAAACGCCCCAGAAGACCTTGCAGTCTGGAACACTTTGATACTACCAGCCTGATTCTGGGCACAACCACAGGATATGACCTCATGCCTCTGGCATGAGCACTAAAGGGAAGATGTTTGTGTGTGTGAAGAGAGAGAGAGAGAGAGAGAGAGAGAGAGAGAGAGAGAGAGAGAGAGAATGTACCAGTAATATGTTGCATAATTGGTCATTAGTGTTGCGGTAAGTTTAGTATAAGTATTGTGTATGGATATGTAAGTATACGTTTCCACATTAAGAAGAGGATTGTATGTAATGGGCCCACAAGCCTGAAAACAAACGTCTGTGTCTATATGCACATATGGCTCAGATGGGTAACAAAGTACAAAAGTATCTCCACAACAATGAACATGCTGCAGTTTCTTCATCAGTAAAACTATGTGAGTTTTCAATAAGAGCCACTGTGTCTTGAACTGAAGTGCCCTGCCATCTGAGAGGAGACTGAGAACACAGAGACACTGCCTCATTCGAGAAGCAATATAAATGCACAATCGAACAAGGTCTCTTTTGTATGCAGCAGTGCCATTAAGCCCTTAACATAATGATTGGACGTCGGTTTGTGGAAATCTAAGAGAGAGGGAGGGGAAAGACAGAGGAAGGCGTAGAGAACATGAAAAATGATCATAAATGACAAGTCAGAGAGGAAAAAAAGGAGAGGAAAACAAGAAGAACAAAGAAAAACTAGGCCGCCATTAACCATATAGCCATTGTCATAGAGGGTTTTCTGGCATTTCAAATACAAGAAAGCCCAAAATACCCTTGCAATTGTTTACATACCCAATGTTTTTGTTTACAATAACAATAAATAATAACAAACTATAAAAATAGTTTATCTTGTCAGTTGCTGACTGTGTGTATGATCATGGAAAGCTGGTTATTTTCTGTTGATACAAAACTGAAACACTGTTGAGATGACATTAAAGCAACTCGTTTACTAGAAAGTTGATAACGTATGCTTTTGAACATTTCTAAAGCCAAGCACCTTAACATTTTATCAAACAAGTAATCTATACTTGATAAAGGTATAAATCACAGGGAACTAGATATTTGAGTACCACCTCGCTCTGGTGTTCTGGCTTTAATAATCCAGAGATTTTGTCTGTTTTCGTGTAAAGTTAAACAAAAGGCTGTGCAGATGCAATTTACTCGTCAGAAAGTCAGTAACGGTGAGAGGTGTCCGTGTATTCGTGTCATTATAGGGACAGAAAAGATGATTTACTGTTTGTTAAATATATAGTAAACAACAAAAGGCTGGGTCACAGGAACATTCTCCAAACCTAAAGAAGGGACTATAATAAATATTACCTCAACAACGTTCAACACATTTCTGTTTGAGCCCCAGTAAAACACTGAGCTGCTCACCACGTTGGATGATGGACCTACAGCACTGAAGCGGCGCGAGTGTTTCCCAATTCAGCTCTATGACTCCTTTGACATGCATTTTTTAGTTCTCAAATGAGTATTTGTCCAGGGAAAAGAGGACCTCTGGTCACCGCCAAATGGTCCCAAATATACTTCACGAACTGGAATGTGAAATATGGCTGAACTAACAACCAGTAGTGCCACCTTAAGTTCTCTGTGAAATACGGCTGAATTAATAGAATAGAATAAAAAGCCTTTATTGTCATTAACAGTAATTAACACTTCCTACTCGCGCATGCACATTTCAACATTAGGTGTCAGTCAATCAGAAAGCACAAATGCTTATTCTAGTAAGTAAAAAAAGAGTAAGAAAGACAGGTAAGGTAAACAGTGAGAAAGGGAGAAAAGACAAATCATAGAGAGAACAGGAAGAAATAATACAAAAAGAAGACAAGAGAGAAATTCTGACAAAGGGCAGAGCAAGAAAAGGATTTTAGAGAGAGAGAGAGAGAGAGAGAGAGAGAGATGCTTTTGAGGATAGCTCTGGGGGGAGGTGTAATTGCATACCAATAAATGTTTAAATATATTTGTGCACACACATTTTATCTACTAACAATAAGGCTGCAATCTTTTACATAACCAGAGAAGCTGAAGAGATGGACAAACAACCATGAGTCCTTCTATAAAGACATCCTGTTCAAAATCATGGTGAGCTGCCTGTGCTCATTACATTCATTTTAACTCAAGAGACTGGCTATTTAGGTGTTCTTTCTTCAGAACTTTACCACCAAATGTTAACAACCCTACCTTTTCAGGTCGACAGTGGTGACGTTGAAGACAACGCCCTTCAGCCAAAGGATCATGAAGAGACGCTGTGAGAATGGACAATTCCCTATACTCTCTCCATCACTGCCCGCCTGCAAAGCAAATAAATAAATAGGTTTAGGGTGGAGGATTTATATTTTGGAATCCAGTCATTAACAGCCCGGCAACTTTCATCAACATGTTTTGGTCATAATTGTTTAGTTTTTGTAGCAAACGCAACAAAAGTAATGATTGAAACGAGCTGATGTTGTCTTTACATTTCCACAGAAAATGTCAGAACCATCATAAAATTACCTGCAGGTTTAATAGATTATATCAATGCAGAGAATTTATTGAACAGCCTTTGTATAAAGCAAACTGCTAACATTTTTCAGACACCTATCATTAATTAATGTGTTTGTAGTTTCTAGGCTCTGGCTGTCAGATTTCCTCTCATCACCTCATTCTGTATAGTACAGAGCCCTAATTTCCCAAGTTAAGATTACATATTTCTGTAATTGCTGGCAAAAATTAACAAAGCTTAGATGGTCAGCAAGATTCTTCTCCACTACTTTTAATGTGTTTTAGCTGCAGCATAACTTTCATTCTTCACCATTTAACTTTAAATTCTGCATGGGTTTAGACAAGTGACCTGCAGTGTGACATTTATCATTATACATTTAACTCTTTGCGCAGGCAAATAAAATTTTACATTGAAGGATTGTGACAATCTGATTATGATTCTGTAAGAAACACTTCAGTTCAGTCTTGTATTTTCCCCACAGATACTTTTTCTAGATTATTTTGTCATGACAAAGTTATTAGCCTAGGCGTATACCAATTTCAAAAATGTGAGAATTATGCAAAAAGCCTCATATGAGTTTAGCAATGCATCATGAGTTGTTTTAAATTGTACAATTACTGAACAGCAACACAAATCAACCACTCTTCAGTCTCTCAGCTTTAGACGCAAGAGAATATCAAATCATTAACCAAGATTCAAGAATCATTACATTTTACTATATGTTTAACTTTCACAAAATATAGAAAAAGGGAACTCAGTTTACGCTGACTAGGATCCCCCTAGGATTAATGTATTATGTAACACTGGTCACCTGATATCTGATGATGCTTACAAACCAAGTTATTGGACTAAACTAGGAAATCATGTCCAAAACATTCGACATGAGCAGGGTTTAATCATCTTGTGCAGCTCACTGTCTTGATTGTGCAGGGTTGAATCTTCCTATGTAGTAATCTTATAAAGTAAGTACAGTGATTTTTAATCATGTATAGCTGCAACATTATCAATCTGAGATCATACAACATCTGTGAGGTGGGTATTTAGAGGAAAAAAAGCGTGTTTCTATCAGGGTGTCCATGTTTCACTGCAGGTGAACTGCAGAATAAATGAGAAGAACCTAATAGATGTGGAACATAAATGTGTCATGTAATCATATTTCACACACTTTTACCCAATATTTCAGTTTGCAATATTACTCTCATAATACAAAACCCCATCTTTTACCAAACCCACAGATTTGTTGTCCATGCAAAAACTTCCTACAGTCTTTTCCCATCTATAGCTCTTTCCTTCTCATCATCCTCCAGCCTCTCAGTACTAGGGTGTACCAGACTCAGTTGACTCTGTGTACTGACCCAAAACAAGTCTGTTACATTTTTCAAGATGATGATTGTATTGCATTGTTATAAAATGGAGTCAAATTGAAAAGGGGATTTCTTAAATCCACATGCAATGTTCCAAATTAAGCATTTTGTTTTGGAGTGGCTTTTATTAAATATTTCAGTGTCAGAAACAACTTGGAAACGCTCAATACACCACCAGTTGTCAAGTTTTAAACCAACTCTGCAACAAAAGCACAAAATACAGTCCTTACACTAGGTGGAGATTCTAAGCTTGAAACTCCCACAAAAGTCTTAAAAGTATTTCTTTAGATGTCCGTCTAAATTTAAAAGCAGCTGCAGTATCCAAACGTCTATTAAAAGCAACATTGCTATCAAAAGCAGCTCCTGTCCACTACAATATGTTATTGTGCTTTCTCTGTCAGTTCACGCCCTGTCTGTACAATAGAGACGGGCAGTAGTGGCTCAGTGCCCCTCTAGTGAATAGAAGACTTTGTTATAGAAAGTTCTCTTCTTCTGACTCCCTCTATTTCACTCTCTCTCTCCCAAGCAACACACACAGACACACACACAAGCCTCTAACTCAGTGTGGCATGTTTGAACTACTGTGACCTGTGTGTGTTAGATATAGTCTTTCTCAATCATACAAAGCTGATAAGAACTGGATTGCTGCCACATTCCTTTCTTGATATAAACATCTCTCTGGTAATATTAAAAACTTGCACACTAAGTATTCTACAGCTCAAAAAAAAGTGAGGATTAGTAAGAAAAACTGTCCTGAATTAAGATGTTCACAGGTCAAAGAAGCAAATCATGATCGCCGGCTTATTTACAGAATTTGAGGTGTTTGAAAAGGAAAAACTATGTTATGCAACGCAGTGACCATTCCCAAAAAGGTGTTTTAAGAAATATTAAAAAGTGTAAATCATTAAAGACTTTTGACACTATAATCATAAAAAAAAAGAAGAACATTTCTCTTCATTTTGTGAAATATATTTCTGCATTATACACAGTTGAATCACAATATTAGGAGCTCCCTGTTCATTCTCTCAGCTCCATTGACCACACAGGAGTACTTTGCAGTTCTTAAATTAAACAACGTAGTCCATCCGTTCTGCATACTTTTTGTCTGATTTCACACTGTTCTTCAAAAGGTCAAGACCCCAACAGGATCACCATAGAGCAGGCATGATTTAGGTGGGGCATTATTGTCAGTGCTGCAGTGACACTCTTGTGGTGACATGTTAGTGTGTGCTGAGTTGGTCTGAGTGGCTCAGACACAGCAATAGCGCTGAGCAATTAGCCAAAAATTTATCAAAATCAACATTCAGAACTTCTAACTGACAACTTTGTCTATATTGATTATATCAACTATTTTTATTCTGTTATGGCCCCACTGTGTGTTCATGTACTGTCCCATTAAAACCACGCTACCAAGCTGTAGTTACATGATTCTGCCCCTATCTGCCACATGGAAGCAACCTAAACGCAGTGGCAACTTGAATAACTCGAGTATCTAGTACCAAAGAAAAACATAGCGTCTGTGGTTTGGACATGCTGTGTTTTTACTTAAATTAAGATGACACTGAACAATAAGAAGTCAAATGTAAACACTGAGAAAAAATTTCAGCAAAACAAAATAATCGTTCATTAATCGTAATCATGGTAAAATATACTATTAAACGTGATATTGATGTGCACTTATATCGCTCAGCACTACACAGCAATATATGTACACTAGTGTTACACCGATACCAACACCGTATCGTATCAGCACCGATCCTAAAGGTGTGTTGGAAATGGCCAACTACTCACTATTCCCTACACGTAGTGCACAGGGAAATGCTGAGTTTACATGAAATGGAAATATTTAATTTCTGCTTTGCAACAGCCCATAATACAGAAATAAATGACAAACATCCTTCTGCTGCTTTTTGTAAACATGGACCCACTTTACTTGCAAATATGAAACTTTTCTTATCATTTCTAATACTCATTACTGCCATTCTCAAAGCTTTCTTTATACTGCTGCAGAACATCTATTCTTGAGTGCAGAGTGTGTTTCTCCGTTACTGACAGAGCCTCGAGCTGCTGGACTAACGGATGTGAGTGGTACTTGATGAACTTTCAGATATAGAATGGCAAGATGTCTTCAGAATGTGTTGGAGACATCTATACACTCTGTCCAGTTACGTCTTCACCCTGAGAAATCTGAAATAAATCTAAGAATGATACAGTGAGAAATCAGATTAATTAGCTAAAATCCATAATCATAATCTGATTTCTAGACCTTACTCCAATCTCAGAGCTGAGTGTACTGCATACATGTCCACTTCAATAATCAGATAACTGCAGAAATCCGATTAAGTACGGATTATTATGTGCATGCAAACGCACTCTGTGTCTGTTTTCAGCATCAGTAGATACTTGAAATATTGAAAATGTGGTATCAGCCCTAAACAGGACTAATATTACAGGTAAAATAAAGTGCATTGTAGATTGTAATTACTTAATGCTCCATGACCACCCCTGTTCAGAACGCACTGTACAGAGGCTCATGTTTTTGCACGGAATCAAAGAGCCATCCAGACCCAGAGTTAAGGGAAGATTGTCCATAGAGGTCCATAGTGACAAACGTCCAGAGGCACAACAGCAGACTGCAGAGAAAGATTTACAGGATTTTGGAAGAAAGAATTATAGACTAAAATTAGGTTTAATTTCTAAACTCAAAAGGTGTGAAAGGGGGTCTCTCAGCTTGATTCCTTTGCCCCTATAGCTCTCCTCTGAAGGTTCCTTATCCCATCATCAGTTGTTCTTTCAATCCCTTTCTCTTTTGTTCATCAGTTTGTGTACCTTGTATACCCTGGCTCTTAACCCCCATCCAACTGGTTTCATTTTCTTTGTCTTTCTCTCTCCTGCCTGGTTCAATTTTTATTTAGTATCTCATTTGTTCACATACAATCTCATTTTTCCTTCTCATTCCCTCTCCCTCCAAGAAAACATTCCATAAATGTTTGGGCCTGGATCCTTGGATGAGACTGTTTAGGTTACAGAGACCAAGCATTTCCTGTGAGACAGCTGCTGCCTTTAAGCACAAAGCTTCCAAGGATTGCGTATCAACTGGTTCAAGTGTGAAATTCTTATGCAAGTGTCCCAAGTCACATTTTGCTGACTCACTTCACAAAAGAAAATCAAGCCAAAAAAACGAAAGTGAAAAATCTTGCAACAGAAAATAAATCTAGACACTGTGCATTACTCATCAGCTCTGTTAAGAAAATCATTCTCACAAAACCCTTAAAAATATCTTCAACACTGATGTTGATGTGATAGATAAGTTTAATTTCTCTATCTGTCTATCATATTTTATATACAAGATTTATTAGCCTTAAAATATGCCTGAAGCGAGTATAATGACATACTGTTTTTTTTGTTTTTTTTTGTAATGGCACTCAGTATAAGAGTGGAAGGCTGGTCTAAGGCCAGTGGACAAATCCAGGGGCAGCATCTGCTCACTCAATAGCCTCTTAGAAAGAGAGAACGAAGCGCCACATTCACTCTTTCTGGAAAAGCCTCACTCTCGCACACACAGCCATCTGGAAGTGTATGCTCGGCAAACACACACCACAGTAAACACACTGTGCTTTTGTTCGACACCTCTGAAACACACAGTCACTCCAAAAAATGGTTCCAATTCACAGACACATGCAGAAAGCAAGAGAGAGAGAGAGAGAAGAGAAGGGAGCTGTGTACACCTAATATGGTCACAGCTCAAACTGAGGCAACAACGGAAAGTTTACTCACAGTCCAAAGAAAATAGCTGTCTGAAGCAGACATAAAGGAACCGAAGTAGGCTTGGTCTGTAGGACAGCATGTCTATGGGTGGAGCTTTTGTATTTCTATTTATTTATTTTTAAAAAGTAATAAAAAAAATCCAAATGTAGTCTGGATTTATTGTATGAAGTGTTCCTCCACTGGAGCTTAAAAGCCAAGTTACCCAAATAATGGAAGCCTACACCCAACCAATTAGCACTATCCAGCGTACTGAAACTCTTCAAATTATTTGCCATAAATTTGTCAATTTTTAGAAATGAGCATGTCAGAAAATACATAAGCATGTCTATGAGATTATAGAACAACTCAATAGTGTATGATGAACTTGCTTGATTGTTAGTCTCACATTGCCAGACTCTGTAGGGAACATGGCCAAGAATGCTTGCTAATGCAGGAAAAGAAATTTGTCTGACACACAAAAGACCAATCACAATTCTGCTATTTTGGCATGGCGTGTAGGAGGTGGTGATTCAAGTCAGACCATTAAAAGCCAGTACATCATAATATACAGAAGTGTGTATATGCGGACATACAGAGAGCCAATCAGAATACAACTGACAAAATCCTCACAGTGAGGCCAAGTGGGCGGATTATCTGTGGCTGAGACTACATGATGGATGGTAAACTGGTGCTGTATAAGCTTCAGCATCATAGCAAAACTAAAAAGCAAATTTAAGACACCGCACATTTTGACTAACTGATGTAACTTGGTTTAAGGTGAAAATGGTGTGAATTGGATTTTTCACCACACTACTGATAGGCAAAGAACAAGCATTAATTCAGGAATATAAACCACTGCATCTGTGACAGTATGAGTCAATGAAGGTTGAAATTCAGACAAGCTTGGTATTTGAGCATTATGTCTGTCAGATTCTTAGCCATGTGGGCGTCTCAGCATAAAAGAGACAACTTAAAATTTGACAAATGTCAGAAAGAGTAATGTTCTCCAAAGAACACATACACACATGCAGAAACTCAGAAGTTCAACACACCCTCATTAAATTACTCAAGTAATTTCAATCAAATCCTTCTTCTGCTCACACATACATATTCAGCTCACACACCACATACTGGAGACAGTGATTCATGTTTCTCTCACAGCTGCAGAAGTGTGTGTGTTCTCCAAGTGGAAATGTGAAGATCCACAGCATGAGCTTATCCAGTCCACGTCATCATGCTTCAAACAAACCTGAATAGAGTTCCATCTGCATCTGACACACTGTAGTGACTACAGAACTGTCATACACAGACACAGGCTTCAAATAGAAAAAAACCCCACTACAAATCACACTTCATTAAGAACAAAAGCCAAAGTAATCCTTAATACACACGGCCGACTATAATTTTTCTGAATTACTATTCAGTTGGTTCATCCTGAAGACAAAGACTACAGGATTTATTTCCATTTTACTGGCAAAAAAAACAAACAATAAATCAGCACTTGTTGCTGCTGAACCATCGCAGACAGTTGCCCACATATGTTTAATTAGATGTTACAGCCACATTTGAAGCAGAAATTAGAACAAACTATTTTTTTGTGATTTGTTCCTTTCTAATTAATGTGTGAAACCCAAAATGGTTTAACAATTACTGTGTCTGAAGGCTGAAACCCCAGTGTGATTGTCTGTGAATTTGGGGGGAGTCCAGCCTTCTGTAGTGGGGAGCTAAATTTAGCACATCAACTCTTAACAGCTCTCAATCCTAATGAGGATGAATTTCAGACCCCAACATTACCCAATATGGAGGGAGGGAGAGAGAGGGAGAGGGGGAGAGAGAGAGATTTTGCAGGAATATTAAAAGGAATGTCCTCCCAGATGTTTTCCAACAACTGTGTCAAAAAGAGCCAGAAATTGTGTGCAAGTGTTAGCACTTGTAACAAAAGCTTGTTTAAGAAAATAAATAAATAAATAAATAAATAAATAAATAAATAAATAAATAAAAACAATACAAAAAAACACACCACACATACCCTGGTCATACTTTAGACACAGCCCATACCCAACCACCCACTCACCCACCTCATTACTGGCTTTGTGTAAAATATGAAAGAGCTGTGAATATATCCCATAGGATTAAAAGAGTCAGTCCAACCAGACTAGGGACAATTGTCTTAACTGCCGGGTTGAATGTTTCTGAAACAAAATAAACTTAAATTCTCTGTAAGACAAAAATTGTCAAGTAATCACTTTGGATTTACCTGTAATTTAAAGTTTATCCAATTTATTTACAACAGTTCATATCAGCAGTTTTCCTGGGTTACTGTCCCTTTAAGAGAGAAGGGGCTGCTACTGTAAGAGCTGCGATTTGCCCTTCACTTTATAGCTCTGGCCTTTCACATCCACTCTCTAGCTAAATTTAGGGAAATTTGGCTCAGCAGGATCCCAGGGGTTTTTGCCTTAATGCCTCTAATCCTAATGTGGGCTAACACAGGCAGAGACTCACACACTATCAGCAAAAGCAGGAAAGGTGGAGACCCTTTGAAAGCATTATTCATTTAAGTTTAAGTTTTAGGCTAAACTATCTGAATGTTTAGTCTATGAGAGCATAGTGTTTGTCACAGCACTGAACAGTTCCTGTAGTCCCTCAGCAGTCAAAAAAAAGGGTTCATCAGTAACATTATATGGTCAACACACCAGCTAATATTAAGATACTATCCTTCTGAAATCCTGCTGAAGTTGTCTGAAATTAGAAATATTCAATTATACTGAATAACAGAAAATGATCTGTTGTTAACAAACCTAATTATTGGTAAGATGTAATTAATACAAAGTTTGTGGAAGTCTGACTTTTTATTTCAAGATATTTGAAAATAAGAACTGATAAAAGTCATAGACAATCATGACAGTACAGCAATGTTTAAATAATAATAATAATAATTATTATTTTTAAACAAATAATTAATATTGTTTAAAAAGGCTTTGGCAATATTAGTTGTTATCTGTATATTACATTTATTCAAACAATAATGTTGACAGAGCAATTATGCACAAGTTGAGACGGGCTATATAGAGACCATCAAGAGGTGGAGTCAGTCCCACCCAATGACTGGTTCAGGGACAATTATAGTCACTTATCTAAACTTGGACAAAAAAAAAAGTGCCTAAAACTTTCCTTCACATGGTCTGACAAAAGCACATCCCAGACTGATGGGTCATCAGTACACTGCATTTCTCAGTTGTGTTCAGCACACCCACACAACCTTGCTTGACCTAGAGCATTTGCTGCAGTATGGGACCAGCTGAACAAACACCAGTTTTGTTGTTGAAATCAAACCACATGGACAGGTTGTTTAAGAAGCAAGAGAGACCAACTCAAAGGTGTCCTGCGAAGCAACTATATCCTGAGGTACTGTGTGGAACATGCAGAGGCCAATTCAAACATTAACTACATCATTCCAGCCAGTAACAAGGCTTTGGAAGGCATGTTATCAGAGTTGCCTCAGCATGGAATTCAGCAAGGCTGCTATGCAGATACAACACGACTGAAAATCAGATGGCAAATAAAGCTAACGTTAAAGTTGTTAAAGTGTAAGCTAAGAATGTATGAAGTTATATCTAATCATAGCATTGGACACACATTTATTTCACAGCATGAAGACAAGGTCAAACAGTTCAAAACAAACATGTTGAAGTGTAGTGTTTACATATGGTGAAAGTGAGAACAGAGAAGACAGGCAACCATCCATCCATCCATCCATTATCCACTGCTTATCCGGGTCCAGGTTGCGGGGGAAGCATTCCGAGTAAAGAAACCCAGACCTCCCTCTCCCCCGCCAGTCGAGACACGTAGTCTCTCCAGCGTGTTCTTGGTCTGCCCTGGGGCCTCCACCCCATTGGACATGCTCGAAACACCTCACCAGGAAGGCGTCCAGGTGGAATTCGGACCAGATGCCCGAACCACCTCAACTGGCTCCTCTCGACATGGAGGAGCAGTGACTCCACTCCGAGTCTCTCCCGGATGTCCGAGCTCCTAACCCTGCCTCTAAGGGAGAGTCCAGACACCCTGCGGAGAAAACTCATTTCAGCCACTTGTACCCGCGATCTCCTTCTTTCAGTCACTACCCAAAGCTCATGACCATAGGTGAGGGTTGGGATGTAGACTGAACGGTGAATCGAGAGCTTTGCTTTTCTGCTCAGCTCTCTCTTCACCACAACGGACCAGTACAGAGTCCGCATTACTGCTGCACTGCAGCAATCCGCCTGTCAGTCTCCCGCTCCATCGTTCCCTCACTCGTGAACAAGGCATTTGAACTCCTCCACTTGAGGCAGGATCTCACTTCCAACCTGGAGAGAGCACTCCACCCTTTTCCGACTGAGTACCATGAACTCAGATTTGGAGGTGCTGATTCTCATCCCTACCGCTTCACACTCGGCTGCAAACTGGTCCAGCAAGAGCTGGAGGTCCTGGCTTGATGAAGCCAACAAGACCACATCATCAGCATAAGCAGACAAATTTCGACATTGGTAGTGGTGTTGTGGTGCAACTGCAAGGTGACACAGAATCCAATGCAGAAGTATACACACTCACAAAGGCATAGGGCTCCTGCATAGCCTACGGCATAGGCTCTGCGTCAAGTCAACACAGAACTATAAATCGGCCTTTACTGGCCTCATTCTCTGATTGTGTTGAACAGCAACAACCTCTCCCCAATGCTGCAACCGGTTTTAGCTAGCACAGGCATCTGTTAGCTATCTGTGAGAGAGCTGGACAGTTCAGATTCTCCTCCTAACTCCCGAGGACGGTAGCATGGGGAATATGCAATTGGGGGATATGCACTCAAGTGCGAAAGTTTAAAAGGATAATAAAAATAATAATAAACAACAATAAAAATAAAAAAATTGCCAGAAGTGTTTGAATGACTTGGCAGTCTTTGAAAAGGATGCACAGACAACTGTAATATCAGCTGAGTGAAGAAGGTCAACAGCATCAATCACCAATATCTGTGACTGCTGAGGGTCATAAAGCCCAGCTGAGAGACCGTGTGTACACAAGTTAAACCGAGCCAGCCGGCACAAAGTTTGTGACAAAACATCCTAATATAAAGGTAGTCTGATGACAGATTTGTGGACACTGACAAGACATGCCATGACAAGACATGCAAGGCACTCTGGCTTGTAGGCTTCTCAAGGTCTCCGCCTTACCATTACATGACCAGGTGTTGGACACAGTTGAAAATTGCACTCATCTGAGAAGATGACCTTACTCCAGTCCTCTACAGTCCAATCCTTATGGTCTTTTGCAAACTTCAGTCTGGCTCTTCTTTGCTTCTCATTGATGAAGGGCTTTTTCCTAGCTTTACACAACTTCAGCCGTGCCTCCAGAAGCACATCCCAGACTGAGACTTTTTTAAACCATCTTAGCTGTGTTATTCACCCCAGCTGCTGCTTGCCTTTCTTTTTTTTAAGGCTACTAGACGGCATCTTACGGTTGTTAAGTAACATTCAAATGAGGTGGTCGTCATTACGGTCAGTAGAATATCATTTTCGTCCTCTTCCAGTCTGTAGCTTTGTTGTCCCATGTATCTGCTGCTTGACTTATGAACCGCAGTTTTAAAAATTTCAAGATGGAAGCAACCTGACCCTCACTGTATCCCTCTGCCAGTAAAGCTACAATTGAACCTTTCTTTTCAACCCTTTTGGCATTGTCTATAGATGTATTTTGACTAATTTAATTTCTTGGTATTCCAGGCACTGCTTTTCCCATCCAGCTGGGTCTATAACAAGTGAATTGTGATGACAGCAGCAGTGGTTATTATACTGTTGTTTGTTAGAATAGGATTTTGTTCATCAGCATCTCAAAGCAGAATGAGGTGTGTCTGTAAAGGCATTCAACAAACACTTAAATGGAATGGCTGCTGTACATAAGGAGATGTTGATTTTAGAAAAAAAAAACGGAGTGGTCATATATATATATATATATATATATATAAAAAACATATGCGCTCTGCAGCGTGTTTGTCCCGCCTCCTTGGGTGCACATCGCCATAACTCTGACCCTGATTGGTCTACAGATTTGATTGACATGTCGTTGGAAAGCTGAGATTAAGCTGAGATTAAGCCCTTAAGCTGAGACTAAGCTACGCTGTAGTGACATGGGTCCACTGGGATCATATTTTAATTATTTTGTGAAAATATGTAGTATTTTCTCCGAGATTTTTTTTTTCAGCCAGTACTCTTGACACAAACATGAGGATTACTCACGGACAGTTTGACCGAGAAGTTTGACTCAGATTTAGTCTCATCTTGAAGGGGACTATCTAAGGTACTTTGTGTGTGAGCCGTTTGTGAGCTCTTCGGGCTTCGAGAAGCAGCGGTTTTGTCATCGATGAGTTTGGAATATCTTATTTTTTTGGCTTTAATTCCTTAGTCCTACACTTTAGTGTACATCTTCATGATCCTAGAGTCTGACCGTTCGATTGGTGTATGATATGTACACATTACTCAAATACGGCACCGTGAAAAATCTGAAAATCGTCACTAATATTTTTTTCATAACAATTTCCAGTAACAGCAAAAATACTTATTTATCGAGTGAGATTATATATAAAATGATTTAATCAATGAAAATCAGTGACTTTACGCTTTAATTTGGTACATTGACTGTCGACTTTGGACTTGTAGTACTTGAGATATACTGACGGATATAACCATGAGTGATTTTTTTTTTTATAGGCACGGCCGACCAATGAGCGAAATAAGAGGCTAAATAACGATGGGTTTCTAGGTTACAACTATCAACTCAGTCGTTTATGATGCAGATTATTGAGTGCGTGTTACAAACAGCAGCCAGTAACAAATAGTGTTAGCTGAAGAAGAAAAAAAATAATAATAATAATAAAGAAAAAAAATTATTCATACCATTTTCTCTAATGAAACGGCATGCAGCTACATGTTGGAGGCTTGTACTCCTGTATTTATGCTCAATGATGTCTGCCTGTAAGATGGCAAAATGGATGCAAGGGGCGCTCTAACAGCCATTATGACGGAGCTGCCCACAGCATTGCCTGTGTGCATTGTGTAAATTTCGGCCTCTTGCGCTAATATATCGGCAGATGCTGATTTTATAAAAAACGCCAAAAATCGATCAGTGTGGAGGAGCGGAGCTCATGTTCCTGTATTTTTTTGGTCCTGCATATACAATGTCCAACTTCTGACCAATTACAATCACTACAGTCTGTAGAATGATAAGCATAGATACATTTCTGGAAAGGCTTTCAGTGTGGGATTCATGTCGACGCTTAGCCTATGGCATAGGATTGATGCAGAATTATAAATAGGGCTTTATTTATTTATTTATTTCATCTTTCATTTCACCAGGCAAGGCATTAAGAACAACTTCTTATTTACAATGGCAGTCTGGCAAAGGCAAAGCCATTTGATACACACAACAGTTATATACAAGCAACAACAAGAGAAACCAACAAACAGAATAAGAGACAACAACTACTGAGATGAGGATGAGAAATTACAGCATTTATCAGCTAAAAAAAAATAATAAAAAGCAGTAACAGAATTCCTAAAAGCTGACTTCGCAATAAAATTGACCAGTCTTGAAGCGAATTCCAGTCCTTGGTTGCAGCTGACTGAAATGAGGACAGACCAAAAACTATTTGTTTTGGGATTCTCAGCTTGATAAACTGGGCTTGTTAAGAGTGTTATAACTAGATGGCAGAGACTGAACGAATAGTATGATGGGTTGGCAATGATGACCAGTTTACTGAAGAGTAAATGGAACAGTGATGAGTTTTAAAAGGGAGCATTTGTAGTGGAACAGCTTGTGGAAATTCAGCTGTATTAAAAAGGGACAAGTTAAAAATGTCTGCAGTCAGAGCAGCAACTATGTGAGCTGCCAAACATTATATATATATATATATATATATATATATATATATATATATATATATATATATATATATATATATATATATATATATATATATATATAAAAAGGCAAGGGCCCAACTCATCTGGTCCAGCTGTATTTTTTTTTTTTTTTAAATGCCCAACTTCAGTAATTCATCCAAAACCTCACTCACAAACATGCAGCAGATTAAAACTGTATTTAGGGTCCTAATATGTTGAACTAATGGTGGAATATTAGACATAAAAGGAGGTTTTGTAGACTCAAAATTAAACTAAAAATTTTAACCATCCATACCTTGTTGGTGACAATGAGGTCATCTACATTAAGTGCAAGAGGAAGCTGAACCTTTTGAACAGCTTGAGTGGCCTTATTTCTAATTTGTTTAAAATCTAAACCATTAGAAAATTTAAATCTTTAATCTCACAATGAAACCAAGGGCTGATAACAGGTTTTTATCCTAGTTTCCTTAAAAGGAGCCTGATTGTTAACAACAGCAACAAACTCATCATAAAACAAGTTCCACGCATCATTTACAGAAGGAATCAGCCCAAATCTAAACCATATTCCATTAGACAAATCATACAAAAAGCTTGAGGATCAAAGTGTATAAAAATTTGTTTACAGCTGATCTGCGCAGGCTTTTATACAAGCAGTAAAGCAGTGAGCGCTAATATCACTGCAGATCACACCAGACTGATGCTTATGAGGGGAATTTGTAAAGATAATATCAATCACTGTGACCTTCTGAATGTTTCTGGAATCATACATTAGAAAGATATATGATTTGATCGAGGTTTAAAGAATCAAACTGCAGCAAAACATTGCTAGGCAGTTTAAACATACCGCAATATAAATCAACTAAAATAATAAACTCTGACCTAGTAAACAAAGCTAAGGGCAGGATAAGGTCGGTAAAAACAAGCCACATTCAAAGAGAAATTATTTGACAACTTAATATTAACAACTAAGAGGTAAAACTGATTTGGAACAGATTTTGCTAAAACAACTGAACACTGAAGATTTTTCCCTGGCAAAAATACCCACACCTCCACTTTTAGAAAACCTCACCTAAAAAAGGTTATAACCTGGCAATAATATTTTCCGGATAATCAACAGACTTCGTCAGCAAGGTCTCCCTTAAGACCAAATCATCAGGGCTGGAGCTGTGAACCCAAACTTCCAACTGATCCACTTTTGCTAACAGACTTCTTACACAGATATGTAGAAAACCCAGATTTACACAGTTGGAACCTTTACACCTTTCTTAGTGTGTGCACTTCATTAGCTGTTAATGTTTAGAGTATGTACTGTGTCCTTGTTGAACTGCAAGTCATATTTAAGTATAATATTATCATTCGTTTTGTCATAAAACTCTCTCTTCCTAATTCTTTGTGTTCTCTCTTTCCATCTCCCCTTGCCTGCTTTGGTTTTAACTAATTCCTGTCACACTCACTTTGACTCCTGTTGTTCGTCTCCCTTCCCCCCCTTCCCTCTCATTCCTTCTCTCATTCTTGTTCTAAGTTTGACTCATTTCCTGTCCACTGGCTTCACAAGAAATGTCCCATTAGAAAAAGTTTCCCCAGGAGAGGGAAATAAAAAGCCCATTAACAGTGACCATAGTAAAAGATGAATGATAATTCTTTCTAATACTAATCAAGGAACTGAGGGGGAACAAAGAGCATTTGCTGACAAGACAAAAAGGGGGTAAAACCTTTCTATAATCCTCACATAGCAGACTACCACCACTGTTTAAGATGCAAAGCACCTCATGAAACTATCTTGTAACACACTTCCTCACATACTCACTCACATTTAGGAACTGCAGCACAAAAGGCACTGTTCTCTGCACATCTACTCAATAAGGGACTGCTCCACAAGGGGGTGCTATTGTGTGTCATTGTTTGAGGGAACAACAGGTCTTGAATAGGTGAATTTGAAGAGATTAGCTAAATTTGATAATTTGGACATGTTGCTGCAACACAGCCAAGGCCCATCTTACGCCGAGTTAATACTAAACACAGTGGTATGTGGGAATATTATTAGCAAACAAAGACCAAGAACAGCATAACCAGTTTGATGACAGTGAGGACTGTAGCTTGAGGGGGCAAACAATCACTTATGAAAAACAATCATATTTTCAGTGCATTTGCACATTAATTTGGGTATCTGGAGTGCCTAGCAACCCACAAACCTTGAAATAAGGCAATCCAGTTATGTTCTGTGGACTGCTCAAGTCAGAAAGCTTGGAACTCAGTGCAACACTGACATAAGAAAAGTACAACAGCCATCTCAGAAACTCCAAATCCGTGTTTTTTTTTTTTTGTTTGTTTGTTTGTTTGTTTTTGTTAAAGAATGCAAAGACAATGTTTAATGTTCGTGCATTCATTCATGCTGCGGTATTTGATCCTTGTGGTATTTTAACAAATGTATGTCACAGATGTTTCGTTAAGATTTAAGGATTGGTGTGTACTTATGGAAACTCCAAGTGTATATATTAAATCCAAATAGGACCTAACAGATTGACAATGGGACAAGGACTAAAGCTGCAGTTTGAACAAAAATGTAAACTACGCAATATAAATTTACATGGCAAAGCTCATCACAATCACTTCACCAATGTGGAAAAAAAGACTATTTTACCCCACTTGTTTAGCAAAATAAGAGAAATGCTTTGAGAAAAGTGTCAAACATCAAGAAAAGATGCACACTTCCATCAAAGGTAAGTGACAGACAATGGCAGAAAGCAACAAGATAAAAGCCATTCTCTGCTGGCTTTTAAGCTTTTTCTCCAGTGTATTTACTTTGCAAAAAGAAACACTGGAGAGTTTGGTTCATTTTAACTTACAAGCTTTTGTGACCAGGACAAAAGTTCATGTAAAACAGATGTGATGCAAAGCAAGGTAAACTTCAAGAGTTTTTTTTAGCAAACGCAATTGTTAAATAGAACCACTGGAATACATTCAGCCATGTGACAGCTTTAATGTTTCTTTGCAGCTAAGAAAATATCAGTGTACAATTCAAATTATGCAGCTGTTGCTGCCACAATGTTATCATGATCAGTTATTACAATGTGTATTACATTATTATTATTATAATTAGTAACAATTACTGTTCTTGTGGCAAACTGCAATTTCAATTTAATGTTGTAAAATGATTCCAAACAACAATTGCTGTTATTTATTTTGATCATACAGACCTCTTTTGGTAGGATATTGAACCCTTATTGTTAAGAGTGTGGACATCTAAAACAGTAAAGCTTACCACAAGCTCAAACCTTGTTAAGCTTCCAATGAAAAGTCACAGGGAAAAGGAGAGAAAAGGGTTGAGGGGGAGTGTTTGTCCTTCATGAAGACATGTAAGTAAAGGCTCCCTGAAGTTAAGAAAATGCTTCTGCAGGAACCATTTCTGCATTTAAAAAAGGGACTCAGCTTAAATTTTTGTTTTACTTGTACTCGTAATCAGAAACAGACTCCGATACCAACATCAGATACCTTGTGCCTAGTGCACGTTGCTGTGCTAATGAGCAGACAACTCAAAATATCGGCGATCTGGAATTATTTCATAAGCTTGATAAACCTTTATTTCTATTCTCAGTCAACACGACCACGCTATTACGGTAAATGAACGTAGGCAACCACATGGATGTGACAGTGTGCTTGTATGTGTGTGTATATATATATATATATATATATATATATATATATATATATATATATATATATATATATATATATATATATATATATATATATATATATGCGTGTGTGTGTTCACTGTGTTCTGGGGTGTATTTTGTCGTCTGGTACGGCAACCCCGTCAGAACACAAGCACAGAAACATTCCCTCGCTCGCAGGAAGAGAGTTTAGGGCACTGTTGACTGACCTCAAACAAGGTGAGGTTTTCTTCACTCAAAGTGTGTTTTCCTCCTGGGAAATGTTTTCCTGCTTTCGAGAGCACTGCTTGTTGCCCGACGTGTTTATTTTCCCCATGAAACTAAATTATTTTCTCTGCTCAAAAATTTTGAATTGGATCTGACGCTGTAGATCAAGCTTCTGCTCTTAATAAATAAACACTTCCAAGTGCTATATTTTTCCTGCTTTGCACCCAGTGATTCTGGGTAGGCTCCGGACCCAACGTGACCCTGAACTGGATAAGCGGTTACAGACAATGAATGAATGAATGAATATACTGGTATAGACTAATTCCCTTTGTAAATGTAGCCTTTAAGTACAGAATTTCAAATCACCTTCAGCAAGAGACCAGCCTGTTGTTTCTTGTAGGAACACAAAGCAAAAATCTAACTTGCATTATTCAGTTTGGCACTGCTAAGGTTTTGTGTAAATATCTACCAGTCATGCTACTGTACTGCTTTTGTCGTGACCTTTTGCCCTTTCTACCCTGACAGCTGCTGTGCCTGTTTTTAACCCAGTGTTGCAGCTTCCTGTTTGTCACTAGCTCATCCTCTGCTCACTAAAGTCCTATTTCCACTGGCATGGTGCTGATGTTGGTTTTAAAATCCTGAACGATTCTGCACAATTCCACCACAATAAAAATGGCTCTCGGCAGCCATCAGTGGTAGTGTTTGCATGCAAAGATTTCTAACAGTTAGAATGAGTTCAACCAAACTGGCAAAGATCTTCCATTATTCAGATCATCATATTATTCTGAACATACACATTATCTGATGATGCATGTCAGTTATTCTTTTGTACAAGAGATTATTTTACGTTTTTAAGATTATTTACAATAAATGTTATTACCAATCTCATCAGAGACTCACTTAAATTTGCCTCAGTTAAAACACTATTGGACTGCTGAGGCATTATCAGATTGAGAGCATAGCCAGTGCGTCTGCAGCAGATCTTTCTTTAACAAACTTTATGACCAGAGGGTTTGTATCACGTGGTGGAGAATCTGCAGATCAGCAGATGGGCAGCTGAGGAATCAACTTTTCTCAATGGCATACTGTCAGTGTAATGGGGTATGGACACTGTCTTTGTTAATTTTTGTCTTGCACTAGTGGCGTGTGAGTTTATTTTAAATGAACTAAACCACATTTTGGTTAAAGAAAACCTGAATAATAGTAACCTGTGAAACAGGGATGCATAAATACCACTTTTTTTCCCCAACTGAGTACAAGTACAAATGTGTGTATTTTTGTACTTGACAATATGGATATTGATACTTACAATTAAGCAATAAAGAGCATTGTGCACTAGTGTAGTTATTAATTAAAACATTTGTTTAATTAAAATAATTTCTGGAATGGTCTATTTTTTTTATTTAGGTTTTTTTCCACATTACCTCACCAATAATGTGAATTTATCTATGGGATCAATAATGTATCCATCTATCTATAAATTAGTAACATGAGCAACAAGCTCTGAATATGCATTTGCACAGTGTTGTGCATCTTTTTAAGACAGATTCCGTTATACGTCTGGGAATTTCATATTCAGGCTCTAACACATCAAGAAGGCGCAGAAATCCTTGGTTGTCAATGACCAAAAATGGTTGATCAACAAGAACAATATAATGGGTAAGAGACAGAGCTGAGCGATACTGCATGTTCATTCATTCATTATCTGTAACCCTTATCCAGTTCAGGATCACGATGGGTCCAGAGCCTACTCAGAATCATTGGGCACAAGGCAGGAACACACCCTGGAGGGGGCACCAGTCCTTCACAGGGCAACACACACACCTCTATGGACAATAAGTGTTTTTGGACTGTGGGAGGACTTGACTTGACTTGACCCCAGTTTCGTATTTATTAATTCAAAATAAATCTGCAAGCAAAGCCCAAAAACGTATGCAGAGAATCCACCAAGTGTGCCTTCACTAGCAAACAAAATAACATAACCAATGAATAAAACCAAGCCTCAATGCAGACTCATGATAAATCTCAAAGTCTTTACATGTAATTTGACATGAAAAACAATAGTTTATTCACTATAGCCCAGCACAAATACAAAATGTCTAAATCGACGCATTTATTATGGGAAATTCATCCCACACTATGAAAAGGTATTATGGTATGCCAAAGGCTTGGTTGGTACAAATTCCATTTGTTCTTTTCATCACACAGATACTATCACAGGTACTAAAACATTCAACACAAAATGGTCTGATGAATCCAACAATAATTAAACCAAAGGGCCAATGAAAAGGGAGTGAGGGTTGGTGCCCTGCCCAGCGTAGAGCAAGGATAGAGCTCTAGATCAATAAATTGCGAGCATTGAAAAGCAGACTCCAGCCGCTCATCCCTATATTTCAGTAAACAATGTGGTTGCCATGGAAACCTGAATGAAGATGAAGCAAACACTGGGACAAGGGCCGGACTGTCAGGAGCGTGCTCATGAGTGTATGAGTCAGCAGCCACCGGAGCTGCTCTTTGCCCTCGTCTATAAACATATAAACCTGCAGTCTCCACAACAGCAACAGCTATTCAGAATGGGAGGAAAATGTCTCATTGGCTATTTCAGTTTGCTCAAATACAGAAGCCCCTCAAAGCTAAGGCACAGGGGACATTTCAATTCAAAGGAACAAACAAGTGTGGGAAAGAAAGACAATACACAAATACTCTGAATTAGCATGCACCAAATTCGACATACAACATGGCCTGCTATATTTTACATACATCTGTATTACATGACATCTGTATCATAAAGGCATGAAGACTTCTTTGAAAACCTGCATTCTTTCCATATCAATATCAGTATAGCATCAAGTATAGTGAACAAAGTCACATTTAGACAAAAACAAAATTCACTTTAAATCATAATTATGATAATGTTTCAGCACTACAATCTGATCAGAAAAGCTTACAATGATGTTCTTTCATAATAACATCATAAGATCATCATATTATCCCTCCATCTGGAAAACAAAGTACTCATGGTACAGTCTGATCTGTCCATGTGGAGCCACGTTGAGAGTCCTCTGTGGCAAACTGAAGACGAGGCCCTAAGTCCCGCCTTCTCTCCTCACTCCCTGCATTATCAGCTGTTTCCAGGGGCAAGGTTTGTGTGGTTTCTATGGTAACGAGCAGGCCTGCCCTGCGGTCTGGACAGCAGCAATGTCTGAAGCTAAAACTGCAGTGGGAACAAAGACACTCTGGCCCAGTCATTCGTCATGAATAATGAATTATATACAATGCACACATGTGCAGGCCAGGGGAGAAGAGCTGTGATCACAGATAGCGTCCTATTGCATCAGATGTGTAAACAATGAACCGGTATTCTCTGTAGTGTGAAGACAAAGACACAAAGGAAGAGAGAAGCTCAGTTCAACCTGCAAAGGGTGTGCTGCAGATGTTATGCATCCCTTCAGTATAACGTATGCTTCCTCTCTGCTGAAACACCTTTTATATTTAGTTGTGATGTAATGGTCACAATGCAAGTGCTCAGATCTCTTATAAATAGCTCCTAGTTCTCTGCTACTTCCTCCTGAAAGCTCGATGTCAGAGCAATGCAGCTCCATATGCTAATATTTTGCAGACCACTGCAGCAAGCATGGGTTGAGAACTATAGCCAAACTGTACGCACTTAAGTGAGGAATGGCCCTGTTCGCAAAACTCTGAATTTTTCAACCACAACCCTCAGACAGAGGCCTTGGGTTGCAATTGCTTTGCTCCAGTTCAGTATTACTGCTTGATTACATCACCACATCAGGGAACTCATGTCCATGTGTTGTACTTTCTTAATTGAATTCATACTCTTCTCCAGACTACTGCCCTCCCCCCTCTTTCATCTACACTCCCTCCTGTTCTTTCCCTCCCTCTTTGAGTGGCCCCTGCCCTTCCCGCTCCCCCTTTTTTTCCTCAGGCATTTTTCCCGCTCTTCCAAGCCGTGAACCCCTACAAAGCAAAACAAAAGTAGACCACAGGCCCTAAGCAAGTGAGCTTCACTACCAGTTGCTAAGTGAGTGGTCTTAAAAATGACATTTACAGTATTTGCAAGAAGGAAGGCTTTGGGGCAAAAATCTTTTCCAACAGCACACCATCCCCTTTTGAGTGGCTATTGAATACTAATGATTCCAAATCACTGACAGTAAAATTAGTCATCTAGGTCTACAGCAGCTGAGGATAACTCATTCATGGTAACATTGGGCTAGGTCCAGGACTACTAAGCTGATCCAGTACTGTGATCAAAAATGTTCTATGCTCTGAAAGGGGCAGAGGCAGAGAGTCTGTAGAATTGAGTCTAGATTAAATACATATCACAGCCTGAAATAATAGCCCTGTATTATGCACTGAAAGGATTGGCCATGATGACCAACAGCATTAAATTTACCTTCTTGAATAGTGAAAACAACTAATATACATTAATATAACACAAGTGCTCAGCAGTTTGCAAATTCGTTTGTCAAAAAATGTGTTCCCATTTCATTATAACACAAAATCTGTGATTGGTGATAAAGATTACATATTACTAATCTAGTTGGCAGAATATGAACATAGAATATTTACCGCATTTAATGCATCTTTTTCCAGTTCATGAAACTCTTGTTTAAATATTTCGCATCCATCTTGCATTAAGAGTGGTTCAACAAGTCAGAGACTACACTACAATACACACAAAACATGTATACAAAACATACAACAGGAATAAAGCCTAGCTGTGATAAATGACTCATGCACAGGTCCTTTTGAAACCAACATAATCAGGAGGTTAAAGGGTCAAAATGAAAGAGATTGAATTTTACTGTCCTAGCAATAATCAAACCCTTCTATTTGAGAGCCTCAAAAACGAGCGAGGATTTCCTGCCCTGCTCTCTGAACTGACCATATCCCAACCACCGTGCTCATCACACCATTACAAACTACACCAACGCGCCTAAGTGGCAGTGATGGCCGAAATAGAGCTAGCGGAGAAATAAGTAAGATTATGAAATCCTAAGGGGAACATTTCAAGACTGAAAATGAAGCCCTGGCTTTTATCACTGTGTGTGCTCTAGGTCTCAGTAGCACACTGAACTGAAAAACTGCAGTACCCGCCCTTCTGTGTGCATCTGGCATTTACAACCCACATGGCTCACCGAGGACTCTCGATGTTAGCATTCAACTATTCACAGAAATTTAGAAGCAAACTTCTTTAAATGTTTTATTACAGTTTTGGCCTGTTGTGGTAACATCGTCGTTAAAGTAAAGCGGTTTTCTCTGGTCTCTCTGTGGAGGAACCGTTAAACCTAATAACGTTGCTCGCTTCAGCGAGATTAAAAACTGCTCTAATTATGTATTTTACAGGTCTTTATACACGGTTAATCCACAAGAAAAGTTTTGAGAGTATGTCCGAGGATGAGAAGAGCATTTTTTTGTTACCTCTGTACGCCTATGCTAACACAGCGAGCTAAACGCCCTCAGACAATAAACAAACCTACCTTTACGAAAAGCTCGATAACGGGCTCGTTCTCTCCTCGTCCGTTCTGAGGGACCGACAGAGACATGGCAGAAAAATTGGGTTTTGACTGTTGTAAAGCAGATAAATATCCAGAAAAGGGGCCTTGAAGTGAGTCCTCGCCTTCGAAAAGTTTTCCCAACTGCTCCCTTTTTTTGCTCAGAGTCCAGAAACGGACGTTTTTTCCCCTTTGCCCTTTCCCCAAACCTAGTGAGGGGCTTGGCGATTTATTCAGGTTTTGAAGCAAGAAAATGCTTCAAATCAAACTTAAACTTATTTTAGATCAGCGTAAATGGTCATATGATTTTCACAAGCTCAGGTTTGTTAAATAGACATCATTAAAGAGAAACAACGTTAACTAGAGCCCTTTTCGTCTCCTCTTGGCTGGAGAGCCTCACTCAGGATGGCGAGCCGTTGAAAACCAAGCTGAAGGAGGAAAAACAGGCATCGGGAATATTTAAATAAGTGACATCATTCCGCAAAAAGTGTGGGCGGGCTTAAGAGTCGAGTTTTTTCTCCAGACCCGAATTCCGTATAAACCACGCCCCTTATGTGCTGTGATTGGCTACTGGTGTCCCACCCTCTTGTATTTATTTAAGTATAAAGGTTCGTATATCCTAAGATTGGCACATGCAGTAGCCAATCACAATGCAGGAGGGCGATGCTCCTCGGAAAACAAGTTAAAAGAACTTGTTGGGAGAAAAAGTAGGCGTTATCGCTAGTAAAACAAATGCAACCAATCTGCGCGCTAGTGCTATAGACTGTAGCCTGCAGTAAATGGACTGGCTTCGAGTAACTGAAAAGTACTGCTGTAATAATTAATGTCCATCTCCAACAATTGATTAAATTGATAAAAAATAATATCTACTCATTTGCTATGTATGAATGCATATACAAATAATAATAATAGTAAAAGATTTCTTAAAACGAGGCTTAAGGCTTTACTTTTAGTCACACACACTTCTCGTAGATCAAAATATAAAATTAGTGCCACCTCTATCTCCACCCACTCCTCCTACAGCGTAAAAAGCCCCACCTCATATTGTTTGACATGAGAAGTTCTTGATGGTGGTATTCCACAAAGATGGATTTCTCAGTTTAGCCAGATAACTTAAACCCAAAGTCAAGACTGTCCAACAGGAACGGGGGTGAGGGAAATTCCTATTGGACAGTTGTTAAATCTGGGTTCAAGTTAGCTGGCTAAACTGAGAAATTAGAATATCATGAAAAAGTTGATTTATTTCAGTAATTCTATTCAAAAAGTGAAACTTGTATATTATACCCATTCATAACACAGACTGATATATTTCAACTGTTACTTTCTTTTTGATGATTATAACCGACAACTAATGAAAACCCCAAATTCAGTATCTCAGAAAATTAGAATATTGTTAAAAGGTTCAATGTTGAAGACTCCTGGTGCCACACTCTAATCAGATAATTATCTCAAAACACCTGCAAAGGCCTTTAAATGGTCTCTCAGTCTAGTTCTGTAGACTACACAATCATGGGGAAGACTTCTGACTTGACAGTTGTCCAAAAGACAACCATTGACACCTTACACAAGCAGGGCAAGACACAAAAGGTCATTGTAAAGTGGCTGGCTGTTCACAGAGCTCTGTGTCCAAGCACATTAATAGAGAGGCGAAGGGAAGGAAAAGATGTGGTAGAAAAAAGTGTACAAGCAATAGACATAACCACACCCTGGAGAGGATTGTGAATAAAAACCCATTCAAAAATGTTGAGGAGATTCACAAAGACTGGACTGTAGCTGGAATCAGTGCGTCAAGAACCACCACGCACAGACGTGTCCAAGACATGGGTTTCAGCGACGCATTCCTTGTGTGAAGCCACTCTTGAACAAGAGACAATGTCAGAAGAGTATCACTTCCAAAAAGGACTGGACTGCTGCTGAGTGGTCCAAAGTTATGTTCTCTGAAGACAAGTTTTGCATTTTCTTTGGAAATCAAGGTCCCAGAGTCTGGAGGAAGAGGAGAGGCACAGAGTCCACGTTGCTTGAGGTCCAGTGCAAAGGTTCCACAGTCAGTGATGGTTTGGGGTTCCATGTCATCTGCTGGTGTTGGTCCACTGTGTTTTCTGAGGTCCAAAGTCAAAGCAGCCGTCTACCAGGAAGTTTTAGAGCACTTCATGCTTCCTGCTGCTGACCAACTTTATGGAGATTCAGATTTTATATTCCAACAGAACTTGGCACCTGCACACAGTGACAAAGCTACCAGTACCTGGTTTAAGGACCGTGGTGTCCCTGCTCTTAATTGGCAAACTCACCTGACCTTAACCCCATAGATCTAATGGGGTGTTGTGAAGAGGAAGATGCATTACGCTAGGCCCAACAATGTAGAAGAGCTGAAGGCCACTATCAGAGCAACCTGGGCTCTCATAACACCTGAGCAGTGCCACAGACTGATTCACTCCATGCCACGCTGCATTGCTGCAGTAATTCAAGTATTAAGTATTGAGTGCCGTACATGCTCTTACTTTTCAGTTGGCCAGCGTTTCTAAAAATCCTTTTTTTTGTCTTGGTGTTAAGCAATATTCTAATAGTCTGAGATACTGAATTTGGGGTTTTCATTAGTTGTTAATTATCATCATCAAATTAAAAGAAATAAACACTTGAAATATATCAGTCTGTGTGTAATGAATGAGTATAATATACAAGTTTCACTTTTTGAATGGAATTACTGAAATAAATCAACTTTTTCATGATATTCTAATTTTATGACCAGCACCTGTATGTTTGAATCTACCCCTTTGGGGGTCTCTTGGGAGCACTTTTAAAGAACAAAGCCCCTGCCATATTGTCGACTGCTTATTTCACTCAAAATATTTCTAACATATACACACACAATAATATTTGGACATGTTAACAATTTACTATTTTACTAGTTTACTATTTACACTGGAGGTGATTTTAAATTTATCATAACGGAGGCTGCCCAGTAGATACTTTAGATATTTTATTCTTTTTTTATATTTCAAAATTTCCCTTAAATTATTTTGTCTCAAAACAGCACAGGAAATTAATAATGGGAGTATTAAAAAGCCCACATATTGTAAGAAAAATTGTTTGAATTAACACTAAGTTCTTGAAATGTCACAATGTAACATTAGCAAATTACTTAAATGAACAAAAAAATCAATTATATTTAAACCAAATTAACTGTTTTTTGTGGAAGCCATGACAGCTGCATTTTCATAAAATGCTAAGGAACGTACTGATTTTTGGCTGCACATTGTTCACGATTAAACATTAGTAACGTTCGTTGTTCTTAACAGATTTCATTCACCGAATTTGTTAAAATCTGGATATTTTGAATGAATCTGGGCCATGACAACCCACAACTTTTTTTTAATACTACATTTAGTGCAATATTCAGATATGCTTTTTACATAATTACATTTAAGAATTAAACTAAAACAGTAATCTTGTGTAAATGGTAACACGTAATTACTCTTCATACACAACGGGTATGAATAAAAAAAAAAATCCTAATTTAAAAGGGGTGTCTAGAGTGAGGACAAATAGTGTAACTTATTTAAGAATATTTTTAAGCTCCTCCACCTCCATGCTGTTTCCCCACTTCAACTATTAGGCTTTGCTATCTGTGCTGCTAGAGCTACTAGCAAAACAGTCACCAGGGGATCGGGACCGTTTCCTAGGAGACAAGGACAAACACAGACTCAGCTGATCATCTTTTCCGGTGCAGCAGATTGATAACTATTTTAGGGTCCTAAAGCCCCGCTAACAATTGTAGGTGAATTCCTACTATTTTGCCAACTCTGATTTTTAAAGTGGTTGTTATAGTAGCCAGGGATCACAATGTTCAAGGAGGGAGGAAAGAAAAAAAATAAAAAAAAGTTTTTATTCTCTCTTCACAACCACATTAACATCAATGTACCAAACAAGGAAACAAGGGTAGCTAGAATTTCCCTTTATCTGTAGTATAGTAAAACTGAATCCCCATCTCTCTCTCACAGCTCGCAGAATGCATTTATAAATGACACTTGTAATGAAAGCAAATCCTTCTTTTAATGTGACTTTTTCAAAGCCAGAATTTTCTGCAAGGTTCAACAACTTGAAACAAAGTTACAAAATGTGGGGCAGAGAGAAAGAAAAAGAGAAGGATGCCAACAGACACTGCTTGTTTGTTATCCTATGTCCAGAGCAACCTGCTGCAGAGCGCTCTTAGTGCTAAAAGGCCTGCCGCCAGTGGGAGGTCCCTGGGTTTTACTGTACAAATCATGCACACAGGAAAACACATTGAGGTCTGCTGCTGCTCATGCAATCTGAAACCCCACAATCCCCACTATCAAAAAATGTGCACAAGTAATATAACACCACTTCTTCAAATGATGAAGTTATGCGGGAACCAAGAAGTTGACTCAGGATGCCATTTTGGAACCTTTAAAAGCCTCTTGAATCAAAAAATATGGTTTGCAAAGGAAACTGTAGGTACAAAGGTGGGGGACGACCCCAACGCTGATACTCTTTGTATGCATGACATTTTTCTCAGTGGGCATAAAAGGAAAACAGATCATGCTGAGAAAAAAACAAAAATTATAAAAACCAGTCCAACACAAATTTGAGGGGAAAAAAAAGTAGCATTGCATCAAAAAAGAAAAATTCAATCCTAGAAGAGATTTGAACAATTTGTACATACTAAAGCAAAACCAACATCAAACAGTTTAAAATGAGGAGAAAGGCAGAAGGGGAAAGGTTTTCAGGACTGGGATGGGGACATCTGCGCTTTCCGCATGGAGCGAAGGGCTTTCTCTCTCAGGTGTTTCTCCAGGTCATCCAGACTGTCCTCTACTTCACTCTCTGATTCCTTCAAGAAAGGTAGCATTAATCAAAGTCTGCTTTGTTAAAATAATGCATGCTTGTGTCTCTAGTCTGCAACATTAAAAATTACTACAATTAGTTTACATACCCTCTTATACAATTTAAAGCAACACATGAAATAGTGTTAATAAATAATGGGTATATGGATTTAAATCTTTTATTGGAAAAATGTAAATGAAATTTCAGGGAATTAGATGTGCAAACTTCACCTTTTTTTGATCAGAATCCGCATCCCCCTCAACACGGACATTTTCCTGCCCTTCGGCGGGTGGTCCTGCAGCACTCTTCTCCTTCTTATGCTTCTTGTGTTTCTTGTGTTTCTTCTCTTTCTTGTGTTTCTTTTCCTTCTTCTTCTTCTTTTTCTTTCCACCATCTATGTCTGAGTTCTAAAGAATCGTGAAGGAGAAAAGAAAGACTTCTTTAATTCAGTCCGGTTTGGTTTCTGTTTTTAATAAGGTGACAGCACTATGACATTAAGAGGGTGAAAAAGTAGAGTACCTTATTGGGAGAGGGGCTCGGAGAGGCGCTGCTGACCTTCTTGGCTGGAGGAGGGGGAGAGCCACTTGCTGAACGTGTAGGAGATGGAGAGGGTGATGCTGTAGCTGGCCGTTTGTGAGCTGCAGGAGCAGCAGCTGAAGCAGTTGGGAAGAGAGGAGGGGAAGCTGAGCGTGAACGAGAGACTGGTCTTCTGACTGGGCGGGGGCTCTGAGAGCTTCTGTAGATGAAGAGCAAAGGAAGCGAAACTTACAGGACAGAAATTTGCCAAATTAAAACAATGCCAACTTACTGAAACAGGCCACCATCTGTCATTAATATGAACATCTGTGCCCTGGAAAGGACTTGCATACAGTAAAATATTAAATCAATTAACCATTTGATAATTATTTAAATAATTTCTAACATGACTCATTTGCAAAAAAAAAAAAAACTATTTAAATAAGAAAACATAAAAAGCCTGATGCCAATACTCAATAGTGTACCTTTGTGTTTTGCGTGGCTCTGGTGTGCGGGACACTCTGCGGATAGGTCTGTTACGAGAAGGAGACTGTTGTCGTCTCTGTGGAGAGGAGCTGGAGGCCAGATATCTGGGTTGTGGGCTGCCTGAGCCTCGTGCTGTGTGGGCTGGACCTGGTGAGGAGCGAGAGTCTCTGCCCTGTCGAGTCGCTGGTGGAAGCAAGGGGCTGCGGCGGTGTCGAGGAGGAGAGGCTGAAGGAGAACTGCGCTTTTTACCTGGGCTCCCACCACCTCTACTGCGTTTAGGAGAGCGAGAGGGCCGTCGTTTAGGGGGAGGAGAGGCAGAAATTCGTCTCTTCTGAACCGGAAGGGGAGAGGGGCTGTAGCGACGCTGTATTGGGGGAGAATAACGTCTTGGGGATGGGGAACGGCGGCGAGGAGGAGGAGGAGTCGGTGACCTGAAAAAGAAAGATTATCATGCTTGAGTCTTATGTTTTTTGGTGCCGAGTCTAGACATCTGTGATAATTATTAGAGAAGGGGGGTAAATAAAAACACATTTTGGACAATATCCGATTCAATCATTTCAAACTGTGGGCCGCTGCCCCCCTGTGGGCCTCAGTGGTATTGTAAGGGGGTCAGTGGCCAATATATTTAATTTTTTTTTTTGGTTTTGCAAAGTAAAAACATAAAACGAGACATTATGTCAATTATTTGCAAAAAAATAAACACATTTGGTGAAGTTCCTTCATTGGTGTGGCATAGTACACACCAGAGCTAGTGATGTTAATTTAAGGGAATGAAAAATTTCTGACTTGTGAGAGTTTTAGCCACCGTAAATAAATGGTCAAAAACTTTTTTGCACTGAAAAAGTCTGAGGGTGGACCATCTACAACTGAAGTGTCCACATGGAGACTGAACTCAAAGCATGCATCTAGCCCTAAAAAGGTTACGTTGCTTGTTGTGCTTGTTTCAATTTTAAATAGACAATTAAATTTTTATGTGGGCCGTGGATCACCTGGAGGTAGGGTAAGTGGGTCGCCAGTTGCAAAAGTTTGGGAACATTTGATCTAGCTCATAAAAAGCTGTTCATTTCTGTTACGTTTGTGTACATTTTCCACAAACTACTCCTTTAGAGAAACATTTAGAGAAAGTTTCTGAACGCAGAATGAGTTATACCTCCGTCTAGGAGGAGGGGACGGAGTCCTACGACGTCTGGTTGGGGAAGGGGAACGATGGCGTCGAGGTGATGGAGAACGTCTCTTTCTGTATTAGAAGATCAAGTGAACATATAATTATAAATCTATTGTAACTAAGTACACAAACAAAAACAATGTTTATTATTCGATTTAAGCACAAGTAAACTAACAGAAATGAAACAATTTTTAAATTAATATAGGCATTATTTGTTTCCTGTAATATTTATAAGAAAAGCAAACAATTGTTGCACTTGACACACTACCTTGGGGAAGGATCCCTCTGTCGTCTTCTAGGTGATACTGGTGAGTGGCTGCGCCGCCTTCTGATCTCACCGTTCCTGGCTGCAGGCCCTCTGCCAGTCCTCTTGGGTCCCTCATCCTCTGAGGATGAGGTAGAAGATCCAGTTTCTGAAAAACAGGCATTAATTACTCTATGCTTTAAGCACATTAATAGAGGGGGGGGGGGGGGGGTGTAAATAAATCTGATCACAGGATGGCACAGGTAGACATGTACACAGTGTGCACACGAGCAGAAAGAATTTGCATGTAAATTGTTCGTAAATCATTTTGTTTTGGTAAATATCCAGATTCATCAAAATGTTCGTAGTCCCAAAATGTTCGTAGATACTAACAAAATTTACACCTGCTCCTGAAAACACCTAGTGTGCGCATAATGTCGGAAAGGCACAAAGTATCATCTGACCTGGCTGAAATTTAAATAAAAGTTAAATATAATTAAAATGCACTAATTAAATAAACAATAAAACAATTTTACAAACACTGTCCTCTTCTTAATCAGCCTGTTATTTAGAACAACTTCCAGTCGCAAAAAAGCAATTGCTTGCTGAATTTGTTTTACTTGTGTAGTCAGAGAGTTGCTTTATGTGGCTTAATGTAATATAAGAGAGTTCAGGCTTTGTAACGTGTGTAATCGGCTGATGTTGCACTGCTGCTGGATTTAACAGACAGCTCTGCACCAAGAACTTTAACGTCTTTGGAGCTGATACAGATTTATGGTTTATTAGCTGAATGATGTCTCTCTCGTCAGTTCACCACCGAGATCCAATATTGCATTTTAGAACCCTGTACTGTTCCTGAACCTGTGCAAGGGCTGTCCGTTTGGCTCCATGGACACTAGAACGCTTAAAACATTAATTTAAGCCCTTGTCAATTACACTTGACGCACTGTAATTGGTGGAGGGTGTGTGCGCGCGAAAATTTTACAATCGCAGCATGCGGTCGTGCACCTATATTTTATAACATGCTTCATAAAAACTAACACATTTAAAGCAATTCTTGCAAATTAGGAACAAATCCACAGGCGTTTATAGGAGCTTGTGTCAAGAATAATACGCCTTTAGCTTCAGTGCAGTTTCCCCCAGCTTTAGCAGAATTGTGCAGGACAAAATTCAGTGAATTTGCAGTAGTGTTCAAATGCCTTATACCCCTAAAATTATAAGAATTTAAAATAATGTATCTTCTAAATTAGAGTGGTGCTTTTATAAAATGAAGTATTATTAAAAACAATATGATATTCTTTTCTAAAAGAATGTTTTGTGAGAGAATGTAAAGAATAAAGTTGTTTTCATGAAATTTTCTTGAATATGAATTATTATTATTAAATTATGAAATAAAGAGCACACTATTTTGCATAATGAAAACCTCAAATAAAACTGCAGTGCCACAAGGAGAGAAGTTAAAAGTTATACCCATACATTAACACAGAATATCACTAATAATGTTTTTATTTATGAGCACAATCTCTTACTGCTCATAGCTTCTTTTGAACAGTATGTAACTTTGTATGTAATCCGTCTAATGCCTCACTACACTTTCCCACAAGTGAGTAAATATATACAAACAAAACTAAGAAGTACAGATTTGAAAGTAAATAAAATTGATTTCTGCTCAGAAAATTTTTCTATTGCTTTTCTGTGGAGATTAAAGGCTTTTTGCTGCGGCTCCTCAGTCTGAGCGCTTCCTTATAAGGTGGTCAGCTGAAATTCATGGGCGGAGATTATGGTTATGGGATGTTCATTTCAAAGTTATGTGCACGCCCACCCAATCTGCAAACATTTGGTATTCAGTAAAATCCATGAATCTGGCAGAATGTTTCCGGGAATATCCACATTTTTGTAAAATATGCACGTGTACTCGTGTTTTTTCATGAAGCTTTCACGAAAAAAAGCAAAAAAAAAAAAAAATAAAAAAAAAAAATAATAATAATAATAATAATAACAACCTGAAGATGATTGCTGATTTTGCCTGCGATACTGTCGTCTCTGCTGGACAGAATCGGCCGCAGCACTCTTCCCCACCTTATCCTCCTCTGAAATGGAAAGCAGTGAGTAGAATATTCAGTTCCCAAGAGACAGTAGCACAAACTCCTATACACATAATGAAAAAGAATAATAAAATAAAGAAATCCAATCTTTTTGTCAAGCATTACAGGGTTTAAAGAAAAAAATAATAATAAATAAATAAATAAAAATTATTTCCAGACAGATTAGTCTTCACAGCTTTCTCAAAAACAAAATAAGAAAAATTAGGTGCAAGAGGTGAACACAGCTTCCAAAAGCCCCATGGCTCTGCTCTCAACACTTCACTCCAGGTGCATATAAATTAATTTAGTACAACTCCTGACAATTTTCCCAGATAGTACAAATGCCCCACACAAAATGCCCCAAAGCCACAGAATATGGAATCGGAATCAGAACCGCAAAAAGCAACAAGTACATACACTCTCCTGATGTTCAACCGACAATATTTAGTCACTAAAAGTGAAAGTACAGGCTTACTGGCCATGGAAGAATCAGATGATCAACTCCAGACAGTCTAGTAGTCTGTAAGTGTACAGCGCAACTCTGTTATAAAGGCACAGTTTCTACACCACCAGCCATTTCTCCCTGTTCTGTGCATCATCAGGAAATTCAGAAAAGCTGCATTTTGCCTAAATAGGCTTTTGGAAACTGAACAAGCTGAACAGTACTGCTGTATATTCCGCCACCACTGCAACCATTTGACGGAACTATCCAGTGTTTCTCTCACCAAAAATGGCAAGTAATAAGTGTGGCTTTAAAAATAAATAAATAAATAAATAAAAAACAGCCCTATTTGTTTAACACATCTTAATTTAAATTAATTCCATCATATTACGTGTTACATGTGTTACCGTCTGGGGTTTCTTTTAAGGTTCTATTTTAGGTGAAATTATCTGGTGATTTCAAAGTAATATTTTTCAAAATTTGTTGTGCTGCAAATATATTATAATTCAAGTTAGTTGATAGAATTGCACGTATTTGACCAACAACGGCACAGTATGCTAAACAAACCTGATTCTGATATATCTGATCGTCTAGGTTTGGGGGCAGGTGACGGCGATTCATTTCTTCCAGCAGCTCTACGCTTCGAACCTGAAATTCAAAACAGAAAACATGAATCTCACAATTTTGCTCTAAATTTTTAACATTAACAATGCCTGTATTAATACAATGGGCTATTTTTGCATAATATCGGAAACAGTTCCTGTTCTTATTCTCAGGGTGTTCAAGTCTAGCTTTAACCTACTGCAATACTGACTGTATAAGACTTGCACAATGAATAAGGCAAACCCAATGGCCCAGCCCTCGCACTCACAGTAATAAGACAGTAACACCCATATGCAGAAAAAAATTGATCAACGTACTAATACCTTACATTTTATTCTTAGGGATAATAAGAGTTCATGAAAAAATTTATTTATCCTATAAATCGACATGGAATTTCCTTCAACAGAAAACGCAGCAATTCTAGGAGAGAAAAGGTTAAATGTATTAGATCAATAATAAAATCCTTAAGTACCCTTGTTCTATGGAATTTTCCCCTTATTGAGAGATTAATGAAAAAGACATCATCAATAATTTTCTAATACATGCATGCCCAGCATGAACTACCTGAGGGGCTGGTGTCCAGGGTGGCTGGGCTGCGGCGTCTCCTGGATGGGCTGGAGGACGGCTCAGTGTGACGTGCCTGTTTTCTGGGTGGTGTGACAGATACCCTCTTTGCCAGTCTTTTATGGGGTGAGCGTGAAGAGGAGCTGCCAGAAGATGAACGAGAGCGCCGCCTATATAAGAAAAAAAAAAATACTGTTTTAATGCTGGAGTTTTTTTGATATGGTTTTATGGTTTGATACTTGTGGTTTGATTACAGTGTCCAAGGAGTCAAACGGACAGCTCCTACACAGGTTCAGGAACAGTACGGGGTTCTAAAATATTGCACAAATACAAAACATGGATCTGGATAATGAACTCACCAGCGAGACATAATTCAGCCAAACCTGTATCGTTTCCACAGACTTTAACGTTCTCTGTGCCGAGCGGTCTGTTAAATCCAGCAGCACAGCATCAGCCGATTACACAGGTTACAGACTTTAAACTCTAATATTGCAGTGATCCACATTAAGTAACTGACAACACAAATAAAATAATTCAGCAAGCAATTGCTTTTTGCTACTGGAAGTTGCTCTGAATAGCAGGCTGTATTAGGAAGAGGACTGTTGTGAAATTTCGTTTGATTATTAACTTATTTGTTTATTTAGTTCATGCATTTTAATTATTTTATTAACTTTTATTTAAAGTTCAGCCAGGTCAGATGATACTTTCAGCGTTTTTCCAACATACACCCAACTTTGTGTTTTCAGGAGCAGGTGTACATTTCGTTAGTACCTAGGAACATTCTTAGACTACAAACATTTAGATGAATCTGGATATTTACGAAAAAAGTGATTTACGAACAAAGTGATTGCAAATTCGTTCCGCTCGTGTTTCATGAATGACTTAGGCTAAACCCTTAAAAGTTGGGAGATGTCCAGGAACATTTAATGAGCTCTGTTAAAATATCCCTTCTGACAAAGTATGACACTAGGAAATTTTTTACATAAATAAATAAAAATTACAGATCTAATTCACAAGCTTACAGACACACATTTGGGGTTAAACTGGTCCAGAAGGATAAATGACAGCAATTCAGTACAGTCAATGGGTATAAGAAATAATAAAAATAATAATAATAAAATTACTTAATTCTTTACTGTGCTAGGGAACAACCATGTTTAAGTGATATATCAAGGAATACGCATTTCTTGGTTTTGACAGCAACATTTACCGTCAAAACTGTGGAATTTGCCAGCATATGCAAACCTACATAGATGATAAATACGTACCCAAGGTGCAACTATAAATAATTTTAGATATGATATAATGTGCTGATTATACATCAGCCTTCATTATAACATACATATGTGTTTTGTGATTATTTGTAAATGTTTTGGCACATAAAACAAGTGTTCCAAACTCCAGTTTTTCACTTGCCCATACCTGCGTGCAGGTGAGCGACTACGTCTGTGTCTGGGGGGAGGGGGCCTTCTGGGAGGGCTCCGGCGTCTGGGTGACATGCGCCTCCTCGGGCTTGGTTTGCGTCGAGGGGAGTAGGATCTGGAACGAACAAAAAAAAAAAAAAAAGTTTGTTCTGACCTTCTATAAGGTTTTCATCCATTTTTTTTAAACCTCCAGTTTAAAATCTCAAGTGGACAGATGTTGGACTCACCTAGAGCGAGACCTGTGACGACGTCGTGAGCGTGGGGAGTGAGAGCGCGAGCGGTGCCGTGTACGATCTCGTCTCCCATCTTTCTCCTTGTCTTTGTCTCTGCCTTTTGGCTTTTCATCCGTTTTTGTGATTTTCTCTGGGGATGTGTCCTTGACAGACTCAGACACAGAGTCTGGCTTCACCTCACGCACAAGGTCACTGAACAAGGAGGGTAAACATGTACTGGTCACAACCAACTCTGAAGAGTGATGTAATGTTCGAGTATTAAAAAAATATCCCAAAACACCCAGGTTTCAATAAGCAGATGAAAAAATGTCACAAGATTGCAAATATCTGCTAATGCACCCATCATCTATAAAGCTCTGCCAACAAAACCACAGACAGCAGCTTTATTTGAGAGTATTTTCTGCTAATAACATGGCTTCAAAATGTTAAATAGTACTTAAATGTTCTAACAACTGGGCAAGTTGGCTCAAACAAACTAATTTCTTGATTCTGTTTTTCACAGGTACCTGGTAGAGGAGGCCTCTTGTATCTGAGGCTCTGCTTTAGAGCTCTCTGATTGGTCAGGTTCTGGCTGAGGGTCATCTTTGTGATTGGGTGGGCTTGGAGGCGGGGACGCAACAACAGGGCTGGGTTTGCGGCGAGGGGAACGTGAGCGACTGCGTTTTCTTTCTCGCTTTGCTGGGGAACGAGACTTCCTCCTGAAATTAAAAGGTCCGAAGATTATAACAAAGGAAGAAAAACGCTGAATCTCATAAGAACAATAAAAGCAAATCAGAAATTCTGGATTCTGCAGTAATCTGTCATATGAACATTAAAGGGTTGTCCAGACAAAAACATGTTATTTATTCAGATTAGGATGAGAAGTCACTTTGAATTAAACCCACCTTTTAGGGCTCTTAGACTGAGCCCTTTCTTTGCTCTCCTTCTCTTTCCTGTCTTCATCAATCTTCTTCAGAGAAGCTAGCTTTTCCTGTTCAATCTGTCCCATCAATTACATAACACAAACACAACAATGATTTTTCTCAAACTTATAATTTGTTACGTAAGATTAGTGGGAGCACAAGAGCAAAAGCAGCTAAAGTTGCAGAGTGTAATTAATTTTTTATAACACTGTCCTAAAATAAGGTTATAGAAGGTGGGAGGACCGAGTGGTATCGTACCCTCACCCCAAAAATAAATAGTGCTGTTTCTTCTATGCTGACCCAAGAGTAGCAACAACAGGAGACATATTAAAATGATTTCATAGCTGTTATAAGGTAAAAATATTACACAGTGTTACTTTAAAACATGCAAGTCAGTTGAAGATTTGGGCATCTGCTCAATTCTGGTTATGTGCACAAGGAGAAACAAAGCAAGCAAAACTAACTATCCCCCTCACTTGTCTCTGTTTGATCTCCTCCTTCTTCTGCTCCAAGAAGGCAGATGGGATGCCAGCAATGTTCTCCTGTGCGCTGAGCAGCAGGGGCCAGAGATCCTTCATGAATTCACGAGCATTCTTTCCATTCAGAAATCCGGTCAAGTTGATCTGCATCATCTTAGCATCTGGATTCTGCAACATAGACACCAAGGACGAAAAAGGAAAAAAAAAAATAAAAGTTTCATACAGTGATGAAATGAGAAAGTATATAAGGTTGGGCTCTGAGGGCCAATCCTAACATTTATCCTCTCTAAATACCATCATGACAAATACTTTAAGAAAGGGGGGAATAAATAAGCAAACACTTTATTAGGACACAGGCATTGCTGCCTTGTGTTCAGACTCGGGTGTGACTGATGGTCCGAGTGGAATCAAGTTCATTTGAAACTAAAAGAAAACTAGAGACTAAGAGCTTCCCTCAGTTGCATGCATTAATAATTTTCTGGTCTTAAACACCAATCTCTATGTAGACAAAAACAGTCAATGAGTAAATTAAATAAATGAGACCAGAGCTTTCACTGGAAGACCCATCCCCACCTATATGTTATTTTAAAAGCTGCTCTCCCTCTATTCTCTATTGTTGTGACACAGCAACAATAAATCCACAATACAGAGTGTGTCAAAACCCCAATAAGCAAGTACAGTCCCGGTGTCTTCAGTGTGCGCTTCCTGCAGCTCTGCGGGTCGGGGAGGGGGATTGGAGCGCCCGCCACTCCTGCACAGACAGGGACGCTCCTTTGGCTTGCTTCCGCCTCCCTACTGCTTGTGACTCAACCACCTTGAGTATAATGTTATATCATTTATCTAAATTGCAAGAGACGAACAAGCAATAATGAGTACACAAGGCATGTAAAAATGGGTTTTTATTTTTTCATCAATCTAAGTCAAGAGCAGAAAGGAAAATTAAGAAGATAAACTGACCTATAAAACCTAGACTAAACGATGAGTCAAGACTATAATATTAGGTTACAGAAATAGACAATTGTTCTACTGCATTATGTACAAATTTCTCATTTTTCGTGTCAGACTGAAGGCCGCTGATTGGGATGAGACGATACCTCTCTGCAATCCTCACCACAGCAACCAAAGACTCAAGACCAACTTTAGACAATTTGTCAAAGAAAGAAGACTGACTAAAGACGATCATTTAAGTCAAACCACACTTAGAACCATTAGTAGTCTTGTTACGGTAGGATAAAATACTTTAGCAAAGATGTGCTGTGGTTTTTCACTAAAGCTCATAATATGGTGTTAAATACAATTACAGTAAAGAGGAAGTTGTCAAAGTTCAGTACTGTTCAAAAGCTTGGAATCACTCGTTTCTCTGATTTTTTTGGAATACAGGTATTTTCAAAATTAATATTCAAAGCCAAGTATTTTGTGCACACGAATACCATAAATCATTCTTCATACAGTTTTCCTAATAATTTTTTAGAATCCTTCACATCTGTGCTAGTCATTCAATACACATCTAAGATTCACTGATTCATTGTTAAATTTCTAACATATAATTTAAAATGTGTCAACATAGAGGGATAGCACCATGGTAAAGCCCCTTCAAATATAGAGCAAAATTTTAATAAGTAGTGATTCCAAACTTTGATTCTAAGATTCTGAACTTTTGAATGCTAATGCATTCATAAATATATGTCCAGAAGCACGGGTTCTCCGTTTGTGCCATAAATCCGAATTTGGGGTTTGTGTAGGAATGCTATGGCCAATTTCAACTCTGGAATAAAGAGCAAACAACTGATTAAGTTGACACGATACTAATGTCATAATCCCTGTTCATAACTCACCTCAAAACACAAAGTTCATCATGAAGGGAGAGTTGGGTTCAGTGAGACTTTGGGCTCTGGTGAGATCTAATTAGGTGTTGGTGCTATACTTCTGTTGCAAGGTATAACATCCATATTGGTTCAGGCCTTTTAAATCATAAATCACATCATCATTAGAAAAAAAGTGTTGTTCAGAAGACACGTTGTTACATATCATAGCAAGTCCATATGATTATTTTCCCATTTCTACCAGACAGAAGAGACAAAACCGTGCCTTTCACTTTCAGTTTCAGCTACAGAATTCGTTCCAAGTAAGATTCTAAGCACGTCTGACGCATTTTCACTCTTCTCCATAGCCTCTGGCATCCAGACCGAGTACAAAAGAACATCTACTGCAACCCTGTCTGCATGTAACCACACAAAGGAGCAGGAAAAAGGATTTAATGAAAGCTACCTTCTCCTCCAGCTGGTTGAAAACAAACTCTATGACGACATCGTCCTCGAAACCAAGGATTTCCGTCACTCGCTGGGTGATCCAAGGCTTGATGACCTCCAGGTTTACTTTGGTCATATCCACCTGAACGAAAAATCCAGTTAAAAGGGACTGACCAATTTCTTACAACAAGAAAATGTCATTTAAAGAAAAAAAAAACAAAAAAACAAACAAAAAAAAAAACACTTTTTTTTTTAGCTACAAGTAATCCTTAATGGGTATGAAGTCTTAAATGCAAAGATTTTTCTTGCTGCGACCACAATCAACAGGTGGCTTAACTTTACACTTAAATTTAACACTCTTTTAAACTTAAATTTAACACTTTAGCAAGAACAAGAACTGAATTACCAACCTTTTTCTCCAGACATTCTGCAAATTTCAGCTGCTTCAGCAACTTCTTGTGTTTGTTACTGAAACGATTATCTTGCTCTGCACTCGTTCCCTGCGAAGAAAAGTTCATTCATTAAATCAAACCTGTCTTGATTACTTTTATGTTCACTCATTTTACTAAAACATGCACAAATTTTGCCTTTTTTTATTACTGGGCTTTTTTAGACATAAAACACATCATATTTTATATCCTAATATATTATACGACCCCATAAATGGTACTTAAATGCTGCAACATTAGTGTGAATAAACATTTAAGGTGAAATGGAAAATTACAAGTTCACATTTCAGCCCCAACTCCCGAAACAAACCTTACTTAGAGAGGAAAATAACTAATGCAATTACTAAGCACATCTACAAATTGAAACCTCTCGTTAGAACAAATGCTGGACAAACTTAAATCCTGAGTGAAATTGTGCACATGAGTATCGTTATCTAATTTAATCTCAGCTCGCTTTATAGCCACTAAACCAGGCACCTACAGCTTCACCAGAACCTACGGTGTTTTGGACCAAGCAAGATATACTACCAAAGTGTTGGCTTTTGGGCACAAAGGTCGGGTAAAAGTAGCTAACATTACGTGAAGAAATCTTTCGTTAACGGCGAAAACATTTAAGGTGGAACGGAGAATTAGAGCCCAACGGCGAACAAACTTAAGCCTCGTAATCTTACCGTGCTTAATATTAAAATATATAAACCATTAGCTCCCATACCGCGTTAATACTGTTACCACAATTCATTATTTGGCCTCAGTACGTCGAGTAAACTAACCAATATCAGTTTATATAGGACTTATTATTCCGACTCGATCCGAGTCGTCCGCCATTTCCCTTCACGCTTAGCTTCAAGGCTAATGCTCACAGTGCGCAACACAGAGACCAAATTAATGTTTTCGTATCCTTCAGAATAACAAAACAAACTTCGCATGTGACTCTGCTCGTCAGTGATTTACACCTGAGATATTAACCCCGCCGAATAAGTGAACTTACGCGGAAAAAGCCCGCGTCCATTTCCACAGAAAGCTGCGACAAAAACCGGCCGTGAAAAAAAACGCGCTACCACTCCCCACAATCCCTCGCGCCACGGGCTGCCCTTACCAGAAGGAACTCGGGTGCGTTCCATTCGGCACGCTGGCGCCCTACGCACTTCCACTAGATAGATCACAATAGTAAGAACAGTAATTTAACTGCATTATTTTAAACATTAGTATGGCAGCAAACAACTTAATTCACTGTCATGTTATTATAGAGTAAAGGTGTTCTGAACAGAAAAAGAAGCCATACACCCACAGTGTTGTGCTGTTCTAAGACACAGAAAAGCGGACCAAGCAGTAAACTTGGGATTCTAGACGATTACACAGGTGTACAAGGAGTTACATTGATAATTAAGGATAAATCACTTTTGTGGGGCATTGGTGTACAGTGGGTGGATCTTCAGAGGAGCACCCAAATACCGCATTATATCTGTACATGCACACTGAAAGCGATTAAATCGTTCAGCATCGCTGGTGGGAGTGTCCAGAAACACGTGAGCAGGCCATTACCATTTTTCCAACTTGTAAATTAGCACCCGAACGGCAAAGTCGTGTTCACCATTGGTAAACTTGGGATTCACACGAGTTTACGAGATGTGACGTATATCGCGACCTTTTACCTCTTCCCCAGGAGAAAATGGCAAATATGCATTTGAAAAGTTTTATTATGCATGTTTTTTTGTAATTACAAAATACAAAATATTTTGATCAGATTTGTTATTACTCAAATAAAAGTTTAGTTGTTATTTAATGATAAATCACTTTTGGATATTCAGCTAAGCTCCCGAACGCAGTGAAGTCGTATTATGAGCACCCGGCATAGGCTTTATTTATTCACAAAATGATCATAACCTTGACTATACTTTTTATCAGAGCTTAATTTTGTAATAATAATAATAAAAAAAATTACAATCCTCCAGCTATGTTTATGTAACAGTAACTGAACATTATTTTCACTCAAATGTCAATTGTAATTTGGGCATAATGTAATTTATCAAAAAAAACAGCTCTTGTTAAACATTTAAAGCAAAGATAATTTACATTTTCAGTTGTAATAAAAAACAAAACATAATGTATAATTGAACAAGTCCGGACGTCTTGAGACAGGAACAAATCTTCAGTAGCTAGGGACCAGAGTGTATTGGAGCGGTTCTGAGGGAATGTGAAGACTGCTTTCTGATTGGTAACCGATGCCTCGCGTCACTGCTCATTTGTATAAAGTTGAGCGGAAGTGAACTTCATCGCGTCTCTCAACGTCGCCCTGTGTCGCTGACTCTCAGTGAAAATGGATGACTTCCGGTCGCCTTGTCGTTTTTGTTGCTTTCAGTGTGCACGCAGTTAGTCCCACCCCATGGAAACTTAGATCTTCCCAGTGTTTTTCACCCTCCCCAAATGACAAAACAGTGACGACAAACAAAGCGTTGTATGGTCGTGGCCCAGCATATATCCCTCCCCTGAAAATAAATAAATAAACAGATAAATAAATAAATATCATGTTCTCAACACTTAGTGTTGAAGTGAAGTCACCATGTGACGTAGTTTTGAGAGCTAGCCCATGAATTCAGTTTTTTTAAAGCTGCAGTAAAACAGGATACCATTTTCTGCCAGAACTGACTTTTATACACATACACACATTACTCCAATACACTACCAATAGCTACACATTTATTCAGGTGTTCACTCTCCATTTTCTCCCACTGTTTGGAAACTGTGTTCATTGTCTGTATCTCTGTACTGTTCACATAACCTTTGTCCATGCGCTTGCACTTTAAATTCTTATGGCTTATTCCATTGACATGCTGCAAACATGCACCTGAGGGCAAACCAGAGTGTTTTTTTTTCTTACATGTGAAATAGGTAGTATGGTATTTGAAAGCAAGGTGTTGCCCATCTCTGTGATTTGCGAAGCTCAGTTGTTCCTGTGTTTTAGAGGAGTGGCTTTGGAAGGAGGGCTGAATCTAGAGAATTTTCTTTTTTTTTTTTTTCAAAAACTGGCTTACACTTACACTGGTTTCTAAAAACCTTTTATGACACTGTGTCATTTAAAAAAAAGAAGAAAAACCCATTAGCATGTAGAGACAATGAAACAATTTATTTAATTTTTTTAAATTCTTTTTATTTTTTTGATAAATAAACATACACTGCAATTTTCTTTCCATCAGTTCAGCATGGGTATAATGTACTAATTTCCCCCTCACAGTTAAAGGTTATTTGAGGTTTAAGGCTTTTCTCAGCACAGTACCATTCTGCCCCCCCCCCTACAAATCACACCTGGTTGATGTAAAGTAAACTGACTTGTGTTCTCCAAGGATGTCTCAAATTCTACCCAACAGTGCCTTACTGACAAAACTCAGCAGATATCCTCGGAACTGAATTGGCCACATGAAATAGAATAATCTTATGAACAGATTGATCCAAATTAGGGCCAACCCTAATCATTGTGTTCTATAGTTTTCATCCTGGGCTGGGCCAACTTGAGAATTTGATGTTGTCCTGTTTTTGCAGTGTCTTATTGTCATGAGTCGGACTCAGAACAAATGGCTATGAGAACATTACTCATTGTGCCCACTCATTGGTAAGTTTAAGATGAAAAACAGAGAGGGAGAGAAAATGACACTTTGCTTGAGTGAAATTTACTTTGAAACCTGAATAAAAAATAAACTTCTATATTCTCACCAACAATTAGAGTCTAAAAAACAGAATACAGAACAATGTATTTCGAAACTTTTGTATTAAAGCTAAAGTATTGTGAATAGGACACTGAGATACAAGGCAGTGTTTAGTATTTTTCCAGGACGATATATATTACAGACAAGGTGTCATCTGTTTATCATTAAAGACAGTTTGACTGTCTGTAGGCTCTAAATAGAGTATAAACACATAGGCAATAATATACCTAAATATAGCTAAACCAAACCAACAAACTAAGCTAATTGTCAGCATATAGCCCACCAAAATGATAGAAGATCTATAGCCTTTTAAGTGCTATTAAAAAAATAATATAAAGGCCTTGAACCATATAAGACAGTGAAGAGGATCAACTGGGTTTAAGTGAAGCACCTGAGCCAAAACCCTAAATCCCTACCAGATAACACAGCACTCTGGTCAACACACTCAAGACAATGTTGCCATTGGCCTGATGGCCAGTGATGGTCTTCTGAAGTCACAATAAGTGGGTTTATTGCAGCAGCCTAATCAAACCAATGAACCAAAACAACATTTTTTCTTTTTTTTTTTGTTTTTGTTTTTTTTAGTAAAAATAGAAATAAGTGAATGCGGTCCTGAATGATAGAGAGAATATGAATGACAGATATCAGGAGGTTATAATGACAAGATGATGCAAAATGCGAAAAAAAATCACATCTGATACTGTTAACTATTTTCTTTAACTGTATTTTTCAAGAAAAAACTTATTAAAAAAGCTTATTTTGGCTGCTACATAGCCAGATACATGAGGTAATCTGTCATTATAATTAGCAACTACTGTTAGCTAGTTCAGCAACTCCTATTAGAGAAGAAATATTGTAAAATGACAGAGATATTAAGAGGCTTTGATGACATTATGAGGCAAAAACAAAAACTGGATTCTGAAGAGTCTCAAAATATTTGCCCATGCTTCTTGACAGAAGTCACATCCATGGAAGTACAAATCCCTGAAAAAGACCAAGGCTGTTGAGAAGCGTATATGTGTGTGAGTCTCAGTAATCCACAGTAAGTTGAGAAGTATTAATTATACAAAAGACCCTTTTTAGATCTAATAACATGAAAGGCCATAGTCTGAAGACAGAGCACCTCTTAACTGTGAGCATGGTGAGGGAGCTTTAAGGTGGAATGGTGATCCATGTGGTCAAGGAACCAGAGTGCTAGCTAACAGGCTGGCCTGTGTTGGTCTTCTTGTTCCGGACACGGCTCAGCATGTCTGTCACTAGCTCTGGGAGACCATACGCTGGCTTCCAGCCCCAGTCTCTCCGAGCGTTAGAGTCATCAAATCTCATCGGCCAACTGTCCGCTACACACACAAAAACACACCAGACAGGACAGCTGTTTATTTATAATAATATTATTATTATTATTATTATTATTATTATTATTATTATTATTATTATGTATATTCACTAAATACTGCAAAATATATATAAATAAACAAAACTAAATATCGTTTTCATTTTAAATATATTCATATTTAAAAAAAAAGCTAAATTCTTCCTCTGCCCTGTATGGATCTCTGAAGTCAATTTGTGGTGGGGTGTGCATAATAATAAGTCCAAGTGTAAGCTATTTGTTTTCTCAGAGAAAAGTGGGTTGAACTGCAATAGCCGGTAAAAACACGTACATTCGTAACTGGCAAAGCAAACTTTTTTGGGGGGGAATTTGGCTGAAGTTGGCGTAAAAGTTTGCATGTAGCAATATTCATATTTTGACCATTTTGTAATTAAGAATATCCTGTGATATTCAGTGTATATCAGTGTATCTACTTTGGAAACTAGAGGCAGTTTTAGAGAATCGTATTATTTTTTTCCATAGAGAAAAATGGCTGTACCCAGACTTCCAAATATGAGCATGCTGTGGACTTCAAAATAACGACATGACCTCAAATGTCTAATAGCAGCAATGACTTGAAATTTGATGCAATACCTGGCAATGCACTCATTAGAAAAAATAAAAAAAGTTAATTTATTCACATTTCTTCTTCACTGAATTTTCATACCAATGTTTTGGCGAACTGGGTCGGGTTTGTAGGTAACCTTCAGGTGTGGTACGTGTTTGCGGATCTCTGCTGCTACCTCTTCAGGTGTGAAGCTTATGGCTGCGATGTTGTAGGTGCGCAGGGAGAGCTGGCACTCTGGAGCCTGCATGAACTCTATGGTGGCCCTGTGGCAGTCAGAAATATGCATCATGGGCAAGCGGGTTTGTGGGCGGAGATAACACTCATGGTGACCACTGTTCAGAGCATCATGAAATATCTGAACAGCGTAGTCTGAGAAGAAAGAGAAATTAAATCGATACATATACATACATACATATTTGTTAATCATTCAACAAACAATACTCATGAAAAAATATTATTGAAACAATATTTGTGAATGTGACTGCTTTTTTTACCTACATTTTAAACCATTTTTCTATAATGCACAACTCTAATAAGACAAACAATTAAACTGATTTTTATTTAATGAACAAGTTTGTGCTGAATGTACTTCAGAGATATTCAAATACACCCTCCAGTGCCCCCAAATATCATTTTTTGTGAATGTTACCCTCTCAAATCAGGTCAAACTGGTTTTATCGGTATTAATGGTATTAATCGGCTAGCACAAAATACATTTAGAAGAAGCATGACAATAAAAGCTTCTACATTGATGTACACATATAAACAGAACACATGCCTCTGCTCTGGGTGGCATTCTCTCCTCATTCACAAGTCCATAAGAAGCAGAAACTCCTGATTTATCTGCCACTTACCAAGTGAGGGAAAAATGGTAATGTTTAAAAAATAAAAAGTGGAAATGAAAGAGTGAATGCTGTTACCTGTGGTGCCTCCACCCGGTTTTGTGGTAGCTGAGATTACGCCAGGATAACGCAAACAGCGAAAATCCAAGCCATATTTATGGTGGAGATACTGAAAACAAAAATTAAATATTTATAAAATACACAACTTCATTCATATGTTCATGTATGAGTCTTATAAGAAATCTATGTGATATGCTTGCCTGGGTTTATGAAAGAGGTTTAGAACAAAGAGAATTTTAAAAATGTGATTTGCATTACCAGTCAAAACTTTGGAATAATGTGTCATGTTATCATATAATTAACATATATTGTGTAGAATCAAATGTTATTAAAGTAGAGACAAAAGCGTTACATATAAATGTTTTCTTCTTTTTTTTTACTGTTGACACCAAATTAATATGATATTGATTTCAAACTGAGGGGTTATTCCAAGTATTCAAGCTGTAGTGTACAAATTCTGACCTCGCCCATCAGCTCTCCATGAACTTTGGAGACTCCATAGATCGTGCGAGGTCTTTGGATGCAGAGATCTGGAGCAGGGTCTCTGGGGGAGGAGGGACCAAAAGCACCAATGGTGCTGGGCACAAATAGACGCAAACAGTTCTCCAGAGCCAAGTCTAAAACGTTATGTAGACCTAAGGAGGGAGAAGATGAAAGATGAAATGAGACAAGGAAAGGAGAGGAGAGAAAAAGAAAACACGAGAATGGGGAAACAAAATCTGACAAAAAAATGTGTTCACACTTTCATACACTTCAATATTTGTAATGTTTATTAGTTAAATGCAGGGAAAATTCCCATTAATAAAAAGGAGCAACAGGTCCGCCAAATATTTAATGTACACAATTTTGCCCTCACTTGGCTTTGAGGTAAGTAGAAAATGACTGACATATGCAGTTTTCAAGACACTGAAACTGATAGTGTACATATTATATTTCCTGTGCAGCTCTAATGCAGAATTAAAGAAGAGGTAAAGGGAAAACTGTAAAAATGTCCCTTTTGCCCAAACTATTTTTTAATGCATCCAGGGTTGTAATAAAGCTCAAAGCAGCTGTGAGTGGGGATATTTGGATGATCTCACCTGTAATATTGATGGTTCTAGCGAGAGTGACATTGGCCTCTCCCACAGCACTGAGCAGAGCACTGTAATGCACCAACCATGTGATCCGGTTATTCACAACCAGCTCCCGTAGGTTTTTATAGTCCAGCACGTCAGCATACACAAAGGGACCTGTTCAGCTCATTGATACATCAATATAATTTCCACATATTAGGGCACCGATTCCATGTCACAATCCACTGACAAACAGTGTTAAATTAACCTAGATCTGATCACATTTTAGCTAGATATAGTACAACAAATGAATCCAGACACCTTCTTAAAGGCAACGTTCACGATTGTAATCAGAAAATACTTTTTATGAAATTCAGAAGATGTTTCCTCACCATGTGCTAGCTCTCCACTCTTTGCATGCTGGAAACTGGTCTAAAGTGTTTTAAGAAGCCCCAGTGTCAGTAAACAAGTAAAATAAAATCAAAGCGGCTTGGACATGCTAGGCTTCTTCTTTCTCTGCTCAGAACCCTCCAAAATTTGAAAAACATTAAAGGAGATATTGCTTTATTCCTGCTCCCTAGGTGGGTAATATTTATTTTTGCTGTTTTGGATTATTTAGGTAGGAACCCAATCTAAATTCGGGAGACTGTTAACGGCATTAAAGCAAACAGACCAAAAGTACTACAAAACTAAACACCGCGAGTTACTAACGAGTTTCTATGGTAAAACTTTAGAAGCATACAAAGAACAGTTGTTTTTGTTCTCAAACATACCATTCCACCTTAAAAGATGCTGCACTTCTGAACATAAACAAACCAGAGAGAACTGTAGCTCCCCACCTTTGTAAACATTCCCTTTAACTGGCTGGCATCTGCAGTGAGCCTAACCCAAACATCAGGATTGTGTTCAATGATACATCATAAAGAATACAGGCCAAAACCCACACCAGGACTGACATACCCATGTTGAAAACTTCTGTGGGAGGTCTCTTAATGTCAGACAGGATCACATTTTCTTTCCCATACTGCTCTCTGAGTGAGATTTAGGGATAAAAAATTGTCAGTAGGATGGAGTCCACCTACACATTTTAATTATCTCTGTAGTAAATTACTTACATGAACTTATAAAATACTGTTGATATCTAACAAAAAGAATGACACACTTGCACAATTGTATGGTATCAATCATCGGTTTGTTTCTAAGAAGTTCCTGTTCCCTCTCTGTTTAAAATAAAAATACAACGAGCTGATAACACACCTGAGCATTTGTGCCAATCCTACACCAAGCTGGCCCAGGCCTCCTTCAGAAGTAGAGAAAATGTAAATAAAATAAAATAAAGCAACATTTCAAAAATATCTTAGTCATCTTCAAAGTCATCTTTGATGACTGGCCATTCTTAATTCTCATCTTTTAAACTTTCAATAAATGTTACATTTAAAGTAAGTTATACTTATTTATATATACTTATTACTACACCATAAACAATGATGTCTGAATAAAACATGATGAATGAAATAAAACATGTTAGTTTTCATAAACCATATTTTAACAGATTTACAACAGATTTACAATGCTTTGCCTTTCCAATGCTGTAAAGAAACATTTAAATTTAAGGCAACACTCTCAAAAACAATACAAAACAAAACAAAAAAACCTGGGACTCAGACAAGGTTAACACATCACCATTGCTTTTAATGGCTACACATTATAATCTTTTGGGAACCAAGGATACAGAATTTTTGCTAATTCCATTGCTGCAGTTTTAGGATTCTTCTCTTCATTATACACCATAGGAAACAGATCTGAACTGATGACAAACAAGTCAAACATACACAGTCTTTGTCTACAAAGCCTGTCATTGTCTTGGTGAAATTACCATGAACTGAATAAAGATGCTGTCGTGATGCCATCATATCTAACATCTCTCTAAGGTCCCCATAAATGCCTCCATATCTTCTCACATAAGAAAGTCCATGCTGTGGGTAAAGGTGTAACCCCATACCATGACAAATGTGAGGTTTGGTCTTACTGCTCATAACAGCTCGGAAGGTCTCTTTTGCACAGAGAAAAGCACATGTCCACACTCTTTTGGACCGTGTAAGATGAGTTCGGGCTCAGAGGACTGGACAGTATTTTTTACAGAGAATTGATCTATGGCTTTCCAAAAGTACTCCAAAAACCACATGGTTATATATATCACAATATCATCATGCTTTCTGATGTGGTGTCATGTCTGAGCTCAAAGATCATGCTCATTCAGCAGTCTTGATCGGCCTTGTCCTACATTAACTGAGATTTGCCAAGATTTCCTGAAACTTTTCTCAGAGATATGTACTGAGTGAAATACCTAAATTTACATATATTCTGACATTTGGGTATGCAGTGCAGGCAACGAATTTGATTTTACTTTTAAATTTGGATGTCAGTCACTCATACCTGGAAACACACTGGAAACGTTTCTCTGTGCTTTTCTCAATTAATTATAGATTAAGGGGTATGTAGAAATCACAGATTCTTGGTTTTATTGCATTTTACAAAATATCCCCAATTTTCTGTTAATGGGTTTAAATTTCAAGTCATGCATAGACCCAGTATTTGTCATTATATTTGAGCTCAGTTGGCTCAACCAATGCCAGATGTAACATAGAGAAACACGAGTAAGAAATTTCCTCAGTGATAGGTAGAAGAACCAAATATAATATACAACCCAAGCTCAAAGCTGGCCCATGAGGACAATTGGTTTGGCTTATATATAAATAGAATTACCCCACCCCTTACCCAGTATGGGAAGATTAGACCTCTTGGTCCTTGGATTACTATCACCAGCACTGTTAAAATATATGACTCAGTATATTTGTCTACAGTGAAACATCTCACATCACAGTGTTGTAAATTGTAAACATGGCGAAGTTTGGAAAACTGATAAAATTCCCCTTTTACAAATTTGAATACTGAAAGTATCTAGTGTTATTTTGGCACATTTTTGGCCTGCCAGCATACAGTATTGTGTAACCACAATGCTGCCTGGCACAGCATTATGAGGCTCAACGCTTTTGTTCACGGCCCTTTGTCACTGAGGTAAATAGGATTGTCTCTTACGAGACAGTAGAAAAACATAGTGTGAGGAAAGTGCGTGTGTTTTATATGTGCCTGTGTGTGGGAAGGTAGATTTGATGAAACCTGTGGACTGGGGTGAAGTTTGGAGAAACGCATGTAACAAATGAACGGTACCTGTGATGAGGACTCGAGGACAGTCATGGGACTCATGACTGCTAGTGTTTCGGCGAGGCATCCAGCTGGCTGGTCCGGAGCAGCTGGGGGTCAGGCAGAGAGATCTGAGGAGAGCAAAGGGACCACTACAAAGCTTCATGTCCTCCACCTGTCAGCGCAAGAAAACCAGGCAAAAATCACACCACAGGAATGTACTCTTAATTACTCCACTTTCAAAGGAGTACAGTAGACTTTGGGCACCCATGGTTTAATGGCACATTTATTGCTTTTTGCTGAATTTAACATGAGTCAGTACCAAAACCATGGCATAGCTTATATTTTATGGCTTTTCCCCAGTATTTGGACGTATGTAAGTTTGTTTTCTGCTTAGGATGCTTTAACTTAGTTTTTACTTGAAAAATCAACATGTCATTTGAACAGGGGTGCTCAAAAATTGCATGTCACTACATGCACAAAGTCCACGAATAAAATGCACACAGTCCACTATAAAATGATCGAGGGTAAGTAGTAAAGAGGCTGAAAATATAAATCTTACCTGTTGAGTTTTGAAAACAAAAAAAAAAAACAAAAGCCCAGAAAAAAAATCTTCAAATCCAGAGGCCACGCGCGTTGATAATCAAAGCATTGCCGAATAAAGATTCTCCCGCCGTCTTTAAAAAATATTAGAGTAAATGGCGCTGAAAAGAAGGATTTTCGTGGTATTTAACCGTTAGAATTAAGAGATTATCCCCCGATTGGTCCGTGGACAAGCGCACCTAGCGACCATTGGGTAAACAAGCGACTGTCACGAGTACAGAAGGGAAATGTAGTTTATCTGCACATGTGACTTGGCTTGCTCTCGGGCTCTGGACTACATTGACCGGCGTCCAACGCGGCAAACTTGCTGACAAGCTGCACACGCTGGGTGTATTGTGTCTGACTTAGTTTAGCTGAGCTGGGCTTTTTCTCGTTTAGATGGTTTTCCACGCAAGTAGCCAAAATTAACCCTTGAATTTTTCCTTTCCCCCAAAACAACCCCAACACATATATATGATAGGGATCGTTTACGTCAGTTGGTTTCAATGGCATCCTATTTTTATCTTGAACTAAAATAAATAATAACCTTTGATGATGCATTTTTTGTTTCAGTCAAGTTTATTTTTTTCTAAATTCATGATGTACCATAGGAGAGATTTGTATTATTTCGGTTTGCATTTATTGATGTAGCAGTTTACTGTGGTGAGTGACAACAGTTTTGAAAAGTACTCCTGTCAACCTGAGACTATATTTATCACAGTAGCATGATTTTTGGGCTGTGATCAAATTGCTGTCTGGCCTTGCCTTACAGGGACATAATTATCTGAAGGATTGGAATCTCCAAACTCAAGGCTAAAATGTCCTCAGGTAGGAAAGCCTTAACAGCAGAATGGTATAGAATAGACAAATTACCTCAGTAATTGTGTCCTATTAATTGGACATACAAAAATGGCAGCTGAGCTGCAAGCATCTTAGGACACAATTATTTCATTTGCCCAATTCCCAAGTAAGGCAATGATATACAGTATGGCAGCTCAGAGATCAAACAGGATTTATTATAAGTTGCGAAACACAAGACAATATCAGGAGAACTCTGTGTATTATTGATTCAATACAAATATTGGAAAAAGTACTATGTTCATATGCCTTGTTAAAGAGAAGCCTTGTTAATTTAAGGTTTCTGTATTTAGTGTTTAGTGGTTTTAATTTAGCAAAGACTCAATTATGTATCAAATGTTTATAGTAAAGTCCAACTGCTATAATTAAAATTAATATAATTCATTCATGGGCGGCACGGTGGTGCAGCAGGTAGTGTCGCAGTCACACAGCTCCAGGGACCTGGAGGTTGTGGATTCGATTCCCGCTCTGGGTGACAGTCTGTGAGGAGTTGGTGTGTTCTCCCCGTGTCTGCGTGGTTTTCCTCTGGGTGCTCCAGTTTCCTCCCACAGTCCAAAAACACACGTTGGTAGGTGGGTTGGCGACTCAAAAGTGTCCGTGAGTGTGTGTGTTGGCCTGTGAAGGACTGGCGCCCCCTCCAGGGTGTATTCCCGCCTTGCGCCCAATGATTCCAGATAGGCTCTGGACCCACCGAGACCCTGAACTGGATAAGCGCTTACAGATAATGGATGGATAATTAATTAATTTATTGTAACTGCTTATCAGCAGCCAATCCACCTACCAACATGTGTTTGGGATTAAACCGGAGCACTGGAGGAAACCCACGTGGACAACACACCAAACTCCCCACAGACAGTCACCCGGAGCAGGACTTGAACTCACAACCTCAGGTCCCTGGAGCTGTGAGACAGTGACACTACTGTGCCGCCCTAAATTAATATCAGTCTTACCAAGAGGATAATCTTTGAAAGAGGTGTGGCTTGTTGTCTCTCCTCTTCTCCTCCACATATACTGAACACTTGGAGGAATTATACATCATATGAATAATTACAGGGAATTACTATAAAAGAACAGAATCATATAATCAGCCTGTTCACAGAAGACTTTATGGTCTGTTTGGCGAACCATAATACATGATTTGGAAATCTGATGAAAGTTTTGAATATGGAAAGATTTTTCCATTCAACAGGTTACAAAGTAAAGGTCAACAAAAGAAAATTCCTGGTTTTAAAAGAAATAAGATGTGTGTTATTATTTTCCATTTTCTCTCATATCACTATAAACATGGTGTCTAGGTTGCCAAATAGGGAAATATTTTACAGTGATAATTGTCATATAATCCCTTGACATCCTCCAAGAACAGAGGAAATAAATACAGAGTCCAGTATTTAGAAGCAGGATCAAATAATCCATGGAGGACATTGTTATCATCCATTAATGCAGACTGCACTTTTGAGTTTCTGTAACCATCTTCCAGCTTCAAGGATGTGTGGCATGTTATACTTTGCCATTGTATGACTAGGAACAAATTTCCACTAGAGGTCAGAGAATAGTCAACTCATCCATAAAATTTTCCATGACAGTAAAGGTATTGTAATGGTTCAGAGATGTTTGTGTGGACTCCTCAGTCCCATTTCTCTCTGTGTGTTCTTTAACAATTGTCCAGATTTCCTCCCGAGCCTTGTTCATGGTTTCAGCATACTCTGTCCACCTGAGGAACAAACCTACACACAAAATATTTTTAGTACTCGCTTTCAACTACTTAACAAATAAGATAATAAAAAACAACACATTATACATGCATTCAAATAATTCAAGCCATAAACATAATCTGCTATAATCTGAATAGTTTAAAGTCTGACAATGCACATTAACAGCAGCAGAGCAATCTTGTCAGGGTTCCTCTTTATCTAATCAAACCTTAAACATATGTTTTTTTCACTGCTGAAAATTTGGGTCTCCAGGTACATTACCAACGTAACAGAAATAATAAATGAGTAATTTATACTTGGTGTGTAAAGACTTACCAGTCCACAGCTGGAGAGACTGAGGCTGTACTGAAGGCCAGATAGCCAGCTCTGTTGGTTCATATAATGGATTAATATACTGTTCCCGTTCTTTACATCGCAGCAGGAACTGAAACAAACAGTGTGTGTTTTCCTTCACCCCCAAAGCACACCTTAAAAGGAAGAGAGGGAAAGAGGGGGTGCAAAAACAAACAGTTACTTTGTGATTGTGGATTAAAAATGTTAAACAAGCTATTCTAATTATTTATCATAATAAAGTGGGACAAAAATTTGTTTGTTTCCTAATTATTCTATAAACCCAGTTCCAGAAATGTGAGACATTTTCAAGACAATTAACAAGTCACTGATATTTGTTTTTATTGCATTTTAAAAAAGCCCCAACTTTTCTGGAGCAGAGGTTTGCAAATGTGGTAGACCAGCCTAGATATGCTTGGCATCTGGTTTTGCATTGTATGACAAACAGTTATCTATAAAAATAAAAAGATGCAGGCCATTTTGAAGACTTTGTTCAATCTATTGTTTGTTTTATTTTAATAATATGACACGGGCAGATTACACATCAGCAAGTTTATTTAAGATTATATCCTAGCACCAATGTATCCATACCTTTAACATTATTCTCTTCATGCACAAAAAATTCTTTTTTTTTTGGGGTAGGGGTCAATTGTGTCCTTTTCTAATATCCATTTATTTAAAAGAGATAAACCCTCACCGTTCTTGTTCATTGTTGCAGAGGAAAGTGCCATAGTCTGAAGCATATGCATCTTGTGCAAGCCTTAGCAACAGAGTTTCACTAAATTCCAGTGCCAGCGGAAATTGCCTCCATAGCTGCCACACGCAGTCCAGCAGCAGCAGAAAGGATGGACACTCCTGCCTCAATCGAGCATGTGAGTGAGCTGACCGAGAGCAGCGTTGCTGGAATGGATGACCTGCCTGAAAACCCAAATATGGTATACACACTGGTTTAGCATACTCAACAAAAGGTCATCTTTACTCCTCATCTCTGGAGTGGTAAACAGCGCACAATGATTCTGGGTAGGTTCAAGCCCCACTGCAACCCTGAACTGGATAAGTGGTTACATACAATGAATGAATGAATGAATGAAGGCATTTTAATTTCATATCATTGACATTTTACTGTTACTGATTACAAATTAGTAATAAGCTAAGCTAATAAGCTAAATGAGACTGCAGATTAATTTAAACAAAGGACTACCAACAAGAAATTAAGCTTTATATATAGTTTATATATTGACTGAAAAACTGGTATATTTCTGCTAAATACAAGCTACACATTCACGGTAGATTTTTAAATTACCTGCACCCAGTCTTTCTCTATTAGCTGGAGAAATCCCCTCAGTGTTCTAGAGGTGGGATCTAGGATGAGCTGAGCCAAAGAAGTTACCAACAATGTGGTGTCCATCCCCTCTGAGCCATGTACCAGTACTGAGTGAGCGTCCCTATAAAAATAACACTAAAGGTGAGGGCAGTAAGGCCAATATTACCGACAGCATGAGAGAAAATGCTTGAACAGATTTTTATATTTGCCTATTCTTTCGACAAACAAAAAATTAGATTCAGGAGTTCACCTTTCCACACATTCTGCTACCAGGCCTGCAGTGGACAGAGCTGTATGAATGTGAGTCAGCCATTTGGAGTTCTCTAGCTTGCTCAACCAACGGTCCATATTGTGAGATGTGTCTCCACACGCTTCAACCAGCTTGATCAAACTCTCCTGCAGTACTTTACCTCTGAAAATTGACATATGCACACAGAGACAATAGTTCACGTACATGTTTATTGACTACAGCAAGATTTCCATTCAAATTTTCCAAAATATAAATCAACTTCTATTTTGTAAAGAAAATCCTGAATACAACCTCAGACTGTTCTGACATATGGCGCAAGCCAGTGGCGGATGCTGGTCTTTCAAGGAGGGGAAGCTCAATTTCGGCCTACATCATAAAATGTGTTGGTTTATTTATAAGTAAATTCTACCCTCCGTTCCTTTTTAAGAAAATGATCTGTGACCCTGTCGTACCAACAAGGCGTCTTTTTCAGGGACTTGACTAGTGTCCTCTAAATGGCCAGCAGAGCTAGGCTGCTTAAACGGCCTTGGCCCATGTGAAGTGTGTCTGCCTGTGCTCCCACGGATCTTTACACCAAAGGATCGCTGATTCGCTCATTTCGCTGTCAATCAAAATGGGATTCAGCCTCAGAGAGATCATCCAATCATCATGCAGAAGCTGAGCGTCCGGGCCAGCCGAGGCCAACCCACTGCCCCATAGACCCCCAGAGACGCTGAGCGTCCGATGGGCGGGACAAAGCCTAGCATTTATCCAATGACTCGTCTCGTTTCGCTGCACTTCGCTATTGAACTCTGTGGGAGCTCAGCGTCCTCACTGTTTAAAGCACTGTGAGAATGATTGAGAGGAAAGCCGCGTCTTTACCAGTGATCAGAAGCAGATTCTGAACAAAAGTTGAGCACTTTGTAGTGCATATTTATTCAATGACATGTACACACAACAGTATATATTTGATCATTTGACATTTTAGGGGAAGCTGAGCTTCCCTTGCAGTCTTAGAGCAATCGCCACTGGTTCAAGCCTAGGTCAACAGTGGGATTTCAACCTTTATTAGCTCTTGATACAGCAGTCTAAACAGCCGTCAAACAAAAACAGTTTAACACTGAATGTAAACACATCATCCAAAAATCTAATATCATCCTTTGCTTTTATTATTATTCAAATGGCAGAAACAGTGGTACAGCTAGCTGGGTTAACATTTTCTAACTCATATTTCTGTAAGTAACTTGTACCTCTCCATGTGCCTATGCATCCTCCTCCAAGACCTGTAGCAGGATTTGGACTCGAACCCTCCCCCAGTCATCCTGGCTTGATGAGCCTGATGAGCAGATCGTGTGTCTATGATGTAACCCAACTCTGACTCGTCAATCACAGCCTGGAGGAGGAGCTCATCCTCTCTGCATCTCTTTCTATTGGCTCCTGTCATGGGCTGGCTACTGCGCATGATCACCTTAGAAACAATGAAACTTTATTTTACAAAACATTTTACAGCTACAAAAATAGCTTCACAAGAGGCATCTGTTTGACAGACATCTATATTGTGGTTTTCTGTCACGTAGCATGAAGCATGAAGAATCCTGTATTATTTGGCATAAGGCCTGAGCAATATGAACATTTTGTGGCAGGTACTTATACTGATTTTTGGAGCTATAAATATTGATAACCAATAATAGAGACAGCTAGATAATAATTGTGATCTTATTTTATTGTTTATGTTTCCTGCTCTAACAGGTTGAGTATTTCACTACATCTAATTTATTTCAATTAGGGCTTAATTTTTAGCTGATGACTTGCAGTAGATATTATGGAACAGCAAAAATCAAACCATGCTGTAAGATTTGGATTTAGATAAGATGCTGGATTGTGCTAGGATTGTGCTGATGAGTGCATTCCTCACCATACTGTTTTTCTGATGACAGTAGCATAGCACAGGGAATCTGCCCCCCTGCCGGAAACGGGCCGCTTTTATGAGTGTGTCGTCATCTACAGCTCGGGGAACAATCACAGCCCCAGGATACGATGGACACACTGAGAAATCTGAGTTCACTTTACTCAGCCTCCACCTGTCCCACTGACCACAACACAGGAGATAAGGCCAGAGATCAGAAAAGAAAGAGACTTGTATTCTAAAGAGAAAACAGGGTGAGAGGATGTGAAAGAAGGAGAGGTCACTGCTCGAAACCTGTCTAATATGTTTATGAAGCCCCAGTGTCAGTACATTGTTTAAAGAAATGTCTTTGTCATGTATGCTAGGCTTTCCCGAGCTGTTCAGGGCAAAAATGACTTTCTGTGGCATCAGAAACAGTGAAAAACATCTAAACTTCAGCCACCAAATGTTTTTTCCCCCTCAAACATACCATTCCACATTAAAAGATGTTGAGAACTGAACGTAAACAGAGAAAACAGCGTATCTCCAAAATCATAAACACTGCCTTTAAGGATTATTATTAGACAAAATGGATTGTGGTTAGTTTGACCACAGACATGATTAAGGGGACAAGTGACTAACAAAAATTGCCCTGAAGGTTTGCTTCTGGTAGACAGGCAGACTCTGTTTTAATGACCAATAAACGACCTGATACACAACAATGTGAGCTGTCACCCTCAAAATGTTTCTTTTCCTGTGAGAGCAGGTCTTGCACCAGCACCATTCACTTCCTGCACCAAGCCAACTGCTTCCTGTTTGTCTACATTTAGGGTTATGAAACTGTCTTAGAGCATGGCTGCATGTGTCTGTGCATCTATGAAGGGTTTCTTTCCAAAAATAAAGAAATTGATTTCCACTGTCAGGACAAATCTTTCATGAAAAATGTATTATCCTAATTCTAATAAATATAAATAAATATTATTTATAATTACAAATAATATATACCTGGGAAAGTAATTTTGGTGATATGAGATTTTGTTCTTACTGTGGTGATCTAAGTGTTTTTCACGTTTTTATATATATGGTATATGGTATGCTTGTGTGAGTGTGTGTGTGTGTGTGTGTGTGAGTATGTATGTGTGTATTTATGCTTGCGTGTGAGTTTATGTACTGTATGTAAACTCACTAGTCTCTCTGTTTGTGCATAATCCTGCTCTGGTGAGGAAAGACCCCAGGGGTCATTTAGACTGAGCTCACGTGGCCGGTGGAAAAAGGGGTACATATCTGTCACACTGTCCAGAGAGGAAAGAGCCTAAGGAACACACACACAGACACACACACACACACACACACAGACACACACACACACACTTAGAAACAATAATCGCTGGAGACAGCAAAAACAAGATATTAAATAATGATGCACTGAAATAATGGCCAGTAAATATTTTGACAATAATGTCACAAAAAAAAGTGAGAAAGAGAGAGAGAGAGAGAGAGAGAGAGAAAGAGAGAGAGAAAACCCAAAGCCTAATCAAAAAATTAAATATGTTTACAACAACTGTCAATAAAAATATTTAGTTTGACCTTACATAAGCACATTTCCAGAAAAGTTGGGAAACTGCAAAATGTTAGGAAAAACAGAAAGCAACTATGTGCAAATCATATTTAAAACTATATTTAACTGACAATACTACAAAGACAAAACATCTAATGTCTTTTACATTTGATGTGAGCAACACCTTTAAAAAAGGGTTGGCAAAATAGCAAATTGCTTTTGTAGCAAATGTATTCTGTGTACCTCTATGGAGCTGGCAATGTTAAGACACTCTTCCATGCCAGGAATATCAAGCTGGAGAATACGCAGGTCCTTACATTTGATAATGATTGTACCTGATGAGCCAGTTGTTCTGCATATTAAACATATAAACACACACAGAGAATAAGGTAATAGTTAAGAAACTTATTCTCTCATAAGCAAACAAGAATGAAAAGGATGGAGAAAGCTCACATTAACAGGAATGCTTTTATAGATATAAAGAAAAAGACAGCGTATCAGCAGCATCAGGGTCTTGTTTCCTTCACATACAAAACAAGTTCTGACCAGTTAAGAGCAGCGCTCTCATCTATACACAGAAAGCAGGAAGAGTGACACAAAGCCATTGTTTGGACTCTAATCTTATGTGCAAAAGAATCTATGCACACAAAAATCAGTGATGTGCCTGGTTCTGCAAACTCAAAACAAAATATACATATAGCAAAATGTGCCCAAGCAAAAAGCTGAAAAAGCAATAGAGTCCACTGAGTATATTCCTTACAATGCAAAGAGTGAACAAGAACTGCAATGCTGCTGAGACCAGAAGTTGCCCTTTAACGTGATACTTTGACCAAAAATTTACTTTGGAATACATTAGATCTAAATAAATCAAACACTTCTATCGTCGTATGCCAAATGTAGTAAATTAAACAGAAAACATTTGATGCTTGGAGTTTTGCACAGGAGCTACCAGGCTACAGCTAAAAGCTTACGATTTACAATTTTGGCTTTCCAACATCACAGGAATTGTGTAAATCAGATTTTGGGCTGACTATTGCTTTAACACTGACTTAGGTTTAGCTCAAAGCCATAGCAATGCATACAGCTATCAGATCAGCAGGAAAGAGCAACTTCTCTCTGTGCTCACAATGCTTTGCTCTCCAGAGACAGTAACATGAGTGCTTTGGGACACAGACTTGATTAAGTTCTTGAGCAAACCTTTGACTCTGGCCAGCTTTGCCATGCTGGGGGTATCCTAGTAGATTCTCAACACTAATACAAAGAGAGATTTTTAGATGAACATGGCATTAGTCCACAGGTTTAAAGACATCTTGTAATGGATTACTGTACTGTCTTTAGTGCAGAGCACTGTAAGAGATATGAAGTGCTTGTGGAGTCATTTAACAGAGATCAATTTCATTATGCTCAGACGCTCCACTCTGCTGGAGTGTACAGTCTGAGACCGCAGCTCATCTGCTGATGCACAGTTTGTGTCTTACATCCTGGAGCCCTGCACTAATGGTCAGTTTCTATCCACAGTTCTGCTGGTTACTTATGGGTGGAGGACAAATCATGTACCAAAATCTGGGCTACAATTTGTTCTTCAATGGTCAGAAGAATCCTCATAGGACCACCACAGGTGAGTCCGAGTGGACAGTGAGTGGACGCAGTGTTTAAAAAGTCAGGCAGCACTGTTGTGTCTGAACCACTCATAACAATGCAATACCCCACCACGTTAGACCTGCTCTTTTTGGTCTTATAAGTCTGTAAATGTAGAATTACAAAGTACATCTAGAACTGATCAAATGTACAATGACTGTAGAATATTATATTGTGTGATTTATTTGTTTTGTCCAGACAGTGTTTTTATGCACAATTCCATGTTAATTTATTTCCTGAATTTAATAAATTGGGGAGCAAAACCTAACATACATTGTGCATAAGGTTATGACATACTGTATACCATATTCTTGTCCAGTATATTAATCGCTGAACTAAAATCTGCATAATAATTTATATCCAGAATATCAACAAAAATTTTCATTTGACAAGGGGTTTTCAAAATTTTACACAAATGCAGGTGGAGCTCACAAAGTTGTCAGTGAGTGGAAGTGTACCGAACATGCATTACCTTACTGTAGTTAATGATTCTTTTAAAAATGTAAGCCAAGGCTAACACCAGCCACACTCCCATTTTTTATATTTGCCTTTAAGGTTTAGAAATGTGGGAACGCTACAAGCTGATTATCAGTGCACACAAAACAGCCATATAGTGATACATGCCATAAGCAAACAGTGAGGAGCTCACCCCTCAGACACCAGCTAATGTTTAAAACTTAATAACTTAATAACACATGTCCCTATTCCTTAGGTGCTCGTTTAAAAATGCAAGATTTGATCATTTTACTTAGAATGAGGCCTGCTAATCAGAACAGAGCTCATTTGCATATAGACCTACAAACACCAGTCTATAAATCTGTTATATTCACGGTCTGACGACTTTGATACAAAAACATAGAATAAAAAAATACACAATACGTGATCGATACGTGAGGTTTTTAAAGGGAAGAAACATAAAATAATGAAACATAATTAAGAAAATAAATAATACAGCATAAAAACAAATTCATTGAAAAATTGACTAAGGTCTCCAGATAATGTTTTTTGATTCTGGACGCAGAGGAGACTCTCGCTCTCACCTTTTCTCGACTGCATCTATGTTCCTGAGGAGCAGCAGTAGCTGGCGTATACCCCCCTCTTTTCTGTCCGAAAACAGAAGGTGGTGACCCGTAACACACAGGGTCCCTGTCGCCGGAGGCTGGAAAGGCAGTTTTAACACAACATCTTCGACATTAGCAGTTTTAATGTGCTCAGAAAACTCCATTCTCCTCAAGAGACGTCGTCGGCCTCATGCTCCTCAGAACTTCACCTCACCTCAAAAACTGAAACAGTAACTATCCGCTAACGCCTTCCTCTGGCGCGCTGCTTAGTAACGGACCGCTCCGCCTGCAGGATTTTTTTCTCCGCACGTTTTCCGACATGTCCCGCCTCCTGCTTTCTAATTGGCTGATAACTCAGGCTGACAAACTGTCTGCCAATCAGCGAATAGAACGAAGCCTCAGGACAACCGACTTCTTCACTGAAAACTAGACCACATAAACTAATTCTAACTGTACACTAAAGGTGTTTGAACTGGCCCTTTCCATCCATAGACAGTGATTTTACAAAGACTGGGCGGCTTGCATAGTCACTATTTGCCTGAGTTACAAAATTTGTGATATAAAACAGGAAATTGATTTTATCTGAGCATAAGACGAGAAATATACAGACCACCTTAAACCAAATGTCCTTTCAAGTGACCTTTCAGACTTTTTCTCTAAATAATACAAATAAAAAAAGAGATTTTCCTAAGTTGTGAGAGTGTGTCAGACTTTAGTCTTTAAAGATTTTCAGAGTCATTTTAATGTCTTTTCGTGGTTGGTGATATGGCTTGAAAAGTCATCTGAGTAAATCTGGCATAAGGCTAAATCTCAAAGAGCTGCATTCTCTATTGCAGAGTTTATAACTGTCCAGACGGTAAAACTAAAATACTTCATATTTTACCAACAAACAAACAGGTCATATCAACTTCTATTCCGTATAATTTTCCACACTTTATAAAGGTCAGGTCATAATAGTTTCCACAGCCAAATAGTGCTCTACTATATGGACTAGCCATAAAAAAAAAATTAAAAATAATGAATAAAAGAAAGAAAGAATATATAGCCTGATTGTGATGGAATGCTGATGTTATTCACACACACACACAGACACACACAAAATATCTATTATATTGTAGCTTATACTATATAAACTAAACTTAGTAAATTTTAAACTAAATCTAAGCTTACAAAACTACTCAGGAAGAAAAACCCCAAAATGAATAAACACTAGACAAGCGCAGGCCTGGTCAGTTTACTGTAACCAATCACAGCACGGGAGGGGCAGGGCTTGTCGGAACATGGGTAGAAAAAAAAAAAAAAAAAAAAGAAAGATTGTATCAAATGGACTCGAGCCCTCTTACAAACAGAGTTCATCGATTGTGCAAGATATATTGTATATTTACTGCTCGCTATCACTGAAGAAATAGGTCAGTCCTGAGGTGTGATAATGATAAGACTATTATTAGGCTTTTCACTTTCGATTTCTCTCAGGGTGATGAACGTGGGCTGAGAGTGGAACAGAAAAAGGAAATAACGCAGTTTCGCAAGGTTTGCAAAACAACGGTTTGTTTTAAAGGCGTTGGATACTTGGGATTTAGCTGTTATTTTTATGGTCTTAGAGATACGTGTGTCCTTTTGCATTTCAACTACTGAATTTGAACTGACTTTGTATTCATGTCCTTTGAGTTTTTCTTTCCAGTAAAACTACAGTAAAATAGACATTTATGGTTTTTTTATTTCTCTGTTTCTTCTTGAATTATATATTTTTTTACCTGAGCCGGGCGGCATGGTGGCGCATCAGGTAGTTTTGCTGTCACACAGCTCCGGGACCTGGAGGTTGTGGGTTTGAGTCCTGCTCCGGGTGACTGCTCCGGTGACTCTGTGTGTCGCCCTGTGAAAGACTGGCGCCCCCTCCAGTGTGTGTTGCTGCCTTGCGCCCAGTGATTCCAAGTAGGCTCCGGACCCACTCTGACCCTGAACTGGATAAGGGTTACAGACAATGAATGAATGAATGAATGAATAAAAAGCATCTGCATGGATCCATCTTATTTGGCTTCATCATTACTTTTATTTTACATTTCAGAAGCACCTAATTTTTTCATTCACCTTCTTTCTAATCCCAAGAAGGTATTTTTAAGGTATTTTTACTTAAACATGAACAAGTAGGCATTTTTTTATAGTAATCACTAAATTGAACATGTCAAGAAATTAATTTATGTGATTAATGGTTAGGAGTGTTACTTTTAAAACACTACAGAATGAAAACTACATGCCCTAGTATGTATTTTGTAACACATTCAGTTCATACCTAATACTTCAACATTTTCCTGAATTTTAAAAGTGAACCCTGCTTACTTGAGTATATTCTGTTGTGTAATCACTAGCTGAATGTCTACAAATGCTGTAAAGAGCATGTAAACACAAAAAGATTTTCTATCGTTTATCTAATATTAATATTAGACAAATATTAGACAAACATAAAATATTCTGTCTTGGGTAGAATTTGCTGTTACTACACATTTATAGCACCATTTAAGGTGGCTCGGAAGGCAGAATTATAAACTGCAATGGTGCAGGGAGTTTAGAAATCTGGCTAGGATGCTTTCTTTTCTGCATGAAACATATTGTGTCATTTAAAAAAAGGCTTACTTCAAGTCGCTTCTTTGAAAGAGGAGTCTCTGGACAAAGAAAGCAAGTTAGAAGCAGCAAAGGGAGGTTGCACTGAAGAATGTAATACATTCCTTTTTCTTGCTTAAAAGTGAAATACTGTTTGAATTCCTAATCACATTTCTTTGTGTTGCGTGAGCTTTATGAGATTGAGTAAACCAACAACTAACAGAACTGCAAACATACGTTTTATTTTAAGGGCTTCTAGAAAATACATGGTCACTGTAAAATATATATATATATATATACACTGAATGAAAACTTTTTTTGTGAGACTCACAAAAAAATTTGAGGATTTCAGGTAAAAAAAAAAAAACGGTGCAGGGTGTTCCCCTTCAATGCCCCTTAAACCAGTCAGATTATGATAGTTACACACTAGGCCAAATGTAACCATTCCTGCAACCATCGAGTTGTAAAAAGATGTTAAACAACACTTCATTTAAATACACAAGGACCAATAGTGTTTTAAGGAAAGAATATGCTTAGGAACAGGTTTTCTCTTTTTAAAAAATAATTATTTTAAATTTTTGCCTGATTTCAATGCTGTTTTTAATCTATGCTTTTTTAAAAATCTTAAAATCCATGTCAAATGCAGCGGGTGCTCCCTATCATATATCCTCATGGTTACAGTTGACACTGCTCCAGCTGGTAAGCTGGTCATAGAGCTGGTCTACCAGTTAATACCAGATCTAAATGTTAAGCTGTCAACCAGCTTGATGACCAGCTTGTCAATTGGTAGATGGTCAAGTTGGTCAACCATGTCTCAAACCGTAAACCGGTCAGCTGGTAGCCAGCTTAAGATGATCAAGCTGGATTTTCAAGCAAGGGCAAAATGATATATGATGACCTTGGTGACGTCAGGGAAAGACGTCGTCTCAACATCTTTTCAACTGACCTGTGCCAACTGAGAAGGGGCTGTGATGTCTCAAAAGAGAAGCACAGAGCACCCAAAAAAGACAAAAACTTGGGTCACTTCATGACTTTTCCCGAAATTGTCCTTTGGATAACGTAGGATCCCTACATTCTTGGGAAAATCAATGTAAAGATTTTACTCCTATTGTCCTCAGCAGGGGTCCTGCCTGTCAAAACTGTACTTCTCTTTTCTACCAGCAAATGTTCGCTCGTCATTCAGACAAGAGACTATAAATAAACACACCACAGAACAGAACAGCGCAGCTCCACGCAGCTGAGCAGGCAACGGCTGTGAAGGAAATCCGAACTTTAAACCTTAAACCTTAAATAGATAAATACAATAATGTAATACATCAATTTTACCAATGTAACTATACTCTGAATACTGTCTATTTTCAGTATGTTTTGTATTTTAAAAACATAATGCATTTAAATGTGTTCCGTTCCGTCAACACACTTTTCATTGTACTTACACGCGGTGTGTTTTTGTCTCCTGTAAAGATGAAGCATAATTATTTACTGTTCCCATTGTATTGGAGTTAAATTCAAACATGTTATTACAGAACAACAATGATTAAAACACACACACACACACACACACACACACACACAAATAAAAAACAACAAAACCTGACAATCAAAATCAATTCATTCATTGTCTGTAAACGCTTATGCATTTCAGGGTCACGGTGGGTCTGGAGCCTACCCAGAATCACTGAGCCAAGGTGGGGACACACTGGAGACATTTAATATGCCAACTTGGGTATTCGGACCGTGGAGCACCCAGAGGAAACCTGTGTGGACACGGGGAGAACACATCAAACTCCACACAGACAGTCACCTGGAGTGGGATTTGAACCCATAACCTCCAGGATCCTAGCGCTGTGTGACAATGACACGACCTGCTGCGCCACCATGCCGCCCTGACAAGCAAAATAAATTTCAAAAATACTCATTATTGATGTTCATGTTTATATCTTCTGTTTGGTGTGTTCTCCCTGTGTCCATGTGGGTTTCCTCCAGATGCTCCAGTTTCCACCCACAGTCCAAAAACACATGTTGGTAGGTGGATTGGAGACTCAAAAGTGTCCATAGGTGTGAATGTGTGAGTGACTGATAAGGTGTGTGTCGCCCTGTGAAGGACTGGTGCCCCCTTCAGGTTTTATTCCAGCCTTACGCCCAGTGATTCCAGGTTGGCTCTGGACCCATTTCAAAGTAGCTTCTTCACAAAATTACAGAGTACCACTTTAGTCTCAGGTGCAAGCTCCATTAGGACATCACTTAGACTTTTTATATCATTGCTCATAGCAACGGCCAACACAGTTCCGGCAGCAGCACCTGCCAATGACAAAATATAGGTAAGTTCAGGTTTCAAAAACATTCAAGTAATTTTACATAAAAGCACCCATACTGTAAACCCTTAGTTAAGTTACATGATTTACTACGTGAAAATAAGTGAAAACATCCTACAGAATAAAGCCCAGTTGCTATTTATTAAAAATAATGTAAAAAAAAAAAAAAAATACATTCTCAGGTTGAATTAGACAAACAAATGATAGTAGTATCTTAAAATCAGCAGGAATTTTCTTTTTGGAGGATGGATGCTCAAAATACCAATGAGAAATGAACATATCATTTGATTACACACAGACTGTTGCACATCTACACATTTACAAATTGTGCACACCTGCCACACATCCAGCACTGCCATCAATCGCCATCCCAAGACCAGCACAGAGGAGAATAACTGCTCCTGTTGATCTCTATGCAATGCTGTGCATCAGCAGGGACAGTGACACTCACAATTCTTTTTGTCCAGCAACATTTAACCTGTGCAGTGGTGGATTATTGACACAGAAGAAAATCCTAATCAATGTGGTTTTGAATGGCCAGCTAGAGTTAGGGTTATGTTTCAAATAATGAAAACACTCTTTTTTCAAGTCTTTTATCTTGAATAATATAAAACAAATTTCTTTTTGCATGTATTTGTTCACTGACCATACAGGGGCACTTTGTAATTTTACAAATACAAACTGTAGTCCACCTGTTCCTCTGTTAATTCCATTTCATATTTCTTTTTAATGGTCAGGACCCCAACAAGACCTCCACAGAGCAGGTATGATTTGGGGGGTGGATCGTTCTCAGCGCTATAGTGACACTGGTGGTGGTGTTGTGTTAAGTGTGTGTTGAGCTGGTACTAGTGGATCAGACACAGCAGTTTGTCAAAAGAATTGCATATAAACTACATAGGAGCACATATACAAAGCTGGTCTTAAGCACTGGGACAGAACTGTGTCTGTATCTATGTATGTAACTGTATCAATTTTATTTGTATGCACTGTACTTGGTGAAATAAACTGATTCTGATTATGAATAGTTTTACTAGTTAAAGGAAGTCCATTATATTTCACAAAACAGCTATAACTGACAATTAAAGTCTCTGACACAGTCACTCCCTCTTCTGACTCGTCTTGTTTCATTTTTTTCAGTCAATAAATCTTTCAGTCTATGAATAATGAAAACTTTTTTTCTGGCCAATGAAGAGAAACTATTACTTCCTCATTTTCCAATAAAGCTTCAGTAATTAACAGACTTATCTAACAAATGTATTTTGATTTTTTTTATTCATTTATATTAGTAATCTCACACATATTCTTTGATATCTTTGTAATACATAATATTTCACTTCTGCAAAATATTTCCTCCTTCTTTATTTTGTTCTGCTTTGTTCATTCATTATGTGATTTAATGTCATTTTAAAACTATTACAAATGAACTTTAATTAATTAATTATATTTCTTCATTCTCTGTCTGTTTGGAAAAATCCACTCTGCCTGACTGCTGGTATTGAACACCCTGACTGATGCAATAGTTAACTAGTTGGGATTTGGGATGCATGATCTCTGGACAGGCACTCCAGTGTAATTGACTAGTGCTGTCTTTAATCTGCGTGCCATATTGACCATACTCGGTTAGGCTCACTTGTACATTGATTCGGTCAAATCTGCTGAAACAGTGCTAGTGCAGGCTCTGTTATCATAGTCATGGAACAACAACAGAACAAAGCTGAGTGAGTCAGAATAAATGCCTAATCAGTAGTTGTGTTTATACGTGCAACAGTGTTAACAGATTATTTTCAATTATTTATTTATTTACTTATTTATTTGGGCCCGCCACCACCCAAAAAAGTACACAGAGCCACATTGCGTGGATGTTCTTATCTGCAATATTCTGCATGCAATGTGTACCTATTTCAGAAGCAGTGAATCCCTTCTTTTGTCCAGTGTTGCGTGTTCTATGAATAATTTTAGATTGTATAAGCTGTAGATGGGTATCAGCGATTCTGTGGATGTTATTCTTGCATTTTTTATCCTGACGTTGAACACTGGGGAGGATAGAAAGATCATCTTCTCATAATTTGGTTGGTAAAATTATTTTTGGGTCTGGTTTTAGTATTACTTTATATATTTTGATAGGTGTTTATATGGAGAGGACATGTTGATAAAGTCAGCAATTGAAGTCAAATATGTTTTCAGTGATTTTAAGTTTGGAACTGACTTGAAGTGAAATGGAAGGTTATTAATTAATGGTAGAACCGCAAATTTGGACCAGTTAATGAAGTAATATGAAATTTGAAAGTAAATATTGATAGTTTTAATAATAAATTTTTTTGAGGATTATTTGGATTTTGTACGAAAAGTATGATGTCATCTGCGTATAAACAGATTTTATGTTGACTGTGTTGTGTCTAATTTTTTTTTCTTATATATTTATATTTTGACAAATTGCTGAAGCTAATGATTCTGCATCTAGAGTTATGATGGCTGTTTGTGATTCTTGGTGGGTAGCTGAATTATGTAAATTAGTCTGTGCATATGAGTGAAGGAATTTCTGCCTTTGATAAAACCTGTTTGATCGGGGTACATTAGACAGGGGATTACTATTTCTAGTCTATTTCCTAGTGCCATATTCATATATTTAGGAAATTTAATATTCCGCATTATTTCTGTTAATAATTTATTGAAGAGTGGGGATAAAACTGGCCAGAATGATTTGTAAATCTCAGCAGGAAAAACGTCCGAACCTGGCACTTGATTGTTTGACATCTGATTTAATGAGCTGTATAATTCTTCTACTGAGTTCTTCTAATATTTGTATTTGTACTTCAGTTACATTTGGTAATGTAATATTATTGAGAAATGTATTAATACTTTCCAGTTTTGGGTCAAAGTTTGGTGAATGTAGATTTTCAAAGACATTTTTGAATGTCTTGTTTCTCTTCTGCATTCTGTATAAATTCTCCCATTGGGTCCTTAATTAGTGTATTATGTTTTGTTCTTTGTTTTTATTTGATGATATTTGCTAAAGACTTACTAGTTTTATTATGCTATGGTCCAAACTGACATTTTAAAGTCTGATATAATACAAATCAGTTGCTTATTTAATTAATATTAATTAAATAAAATACCAAAACATTACACACTGAACCATTCTAAAAGACTTTTAAAGCTGTCTGCAAAAATAACTGTGTTCAGCACAAATTATTATTAAAATTAAACATTTATTAATAACTGAGATTCTGAAATAGCTATAATTCATACTTATACAGCAATCTGTAACATATCCAACAAACTCATTTTACAAGAATACACCATAACTGAATGTAATGCCCAGAATGTATGTAAGTACTGTGCACGTTGATAACTATTACTGCTGTAGCAGGCAGACCACTTCCTGCCCCATTGATCTTACCCTGCCGGTTATGGAAATCAAACCAACAACCTTTACGTCCTAAGCCCTCTTCTCTTTAACTGAACAAAACTTGAACCAAACAGAACAAAATAAATTAGGGGGAAATATTACAATGAAATATTATGAATTAAAAATATATATCAAAGAATATGTGGGAGATTATTAGTAAAATACAAATAAATTGCTCAGATATGTGACAAAAATAATCAAAGCAATGAGTCAGAGGAGGGTGGTGCTTCCTTTGCAAAAAACAAAACAAAAAAAAAAAACGATCAGAGAGAACATACTTTCGGATAAGACGGCGGTAGGACACAAAAGAAGGTAGGACTAGACATTGTTAGAATTTAAAAAATTATGGTGAAAATATTCTATGCCAGTTATAATTTTTTTTCTGCTAAATTTCTGTATATTTCTCTTATCAAAATATGATCTTACCGCCCACTGAGTTTAATTTACACAAACATACTTTCACTTTCATTTTTTTGAAAATACCCAACTTTTACATTTGAAAACAAATGCTCTACAACTGTTGTAGGGTGGCAGGGCAAACGTGAAATAACTTGAGGAAGTATGTCGATTTATGTGTATTTCAGTGTCACATTAGCATGACAATGTATAGCATCCACGTGAGGTAGCTACGTGTGTTTAGCATTTAGCATACTAGATTCATCTGGAGGTTCTGCATGATTTTCAGTCTTGATATTCAAGATACTTGATAAACAAGATCTTCTAGATACTGCACTAAAACTGTATTTCCTTCAACTAGAAAACTATTCAGAATCAGTATCAGTTTATTTCACCAAGTAGGTTGCATACAAATAAAATCCATTTGTGGAACAGACAGTGTTGCTGCTTGAGGTTTTATATTTATTATATGTAAATGTGACAGTTCTATTCCTCACAATAAAGTGAGTATAGGAAATTTAATAATTGATGTTGCAGGCCAGGAAAATTAAATCAATAAATAAATAATATTTATTTTTATTAATTAATTATTTAAAAAAAACTTTCATTATACTGTTCTTTAAAAAATGGTTATGTACTCTATTTCATATACTACCAGAGAGAACAGAATAATATACAGAACAGTACAATATAAAACTCATACATATAAAACAAATACATGCAGAAAGAAATTAGTTTAATATTATTCAAGCTGGGCGGCACAGTAGCGCAGTCACACAGCTCCAGGGACCTGGAGGTTGTGGGTTCGATTCCCACTCTGGGTGACTGTCCGTGAGGTGTATTCTCCCAGTGTCCACGTGGGTCTCCTCCAACGGTCTCCAAACACACATTGTTTGGTGAACTGGCGACTCAAAAGTGACCCACCCCATCTCTGAACTGGATAAACGGTAATAGATAATGAATGAATGGTGAATTATTCAAGTTAAAAGACTGGGTGTTTTCATTATTTGAAACATAACCCTAACTCTAGCTGGCCACTCAAAACAACACTGATTAGGATTTTGTTCTCTGTCAATAATCCACCACTGCACAGGTTAAATGTTGCTGGACAAAAAGAATTGTGAGTGTCACTGTCCCTGCTGCAATGCATATAGATCACCTTTGAGTGCCCTGAGCTGTCCTGTCCTGTCCTGCTACAGAATTTTGAATGAGTATAAGTGTTTTTGAAAATGTAATTTTACTTTAAGCCTGATTTTGTTCAGACACTACAATGGAGCAGAAGAACAAGGATATCATGGAGATGTTGCTGGCCTTGGCCACAGAAGAGCAATTGGTGGTGGTGGCAAAGAATGCTGCCAAAGGAGCAGTTATAGGGTTCCTCTGTGCTGGTCTTGGGATGGCGATTGGTGGCAGTGCTGGATGTGTGGCAGGTGTGCACAATTTGTAAATGTGTAGATGTGCAGTTCTGTGCAACAGTCTGTGTCTAATCAAATGATGTGTTCATTTCTCATTGGTATTTTGAGCATCCATCCTCCAAAAAGAAAACTCCTGCTGATTTTAATAAACAAATAATAATGTTGAAAATATTTTTTTTGTCAAATGAAACATAAAAAAACAATTAACTAATTTTCTTTCTTTTGTTATTTTAAATCCATAACAGCTATGTTCTGATTCCTGTGAAGGGTGTTTTAACTTATTTTCACGTAGTAAATCATGTAACTTAACTAAGGGTTTACAGTATGGGTGCTTTTATGTAAAATTACTTGAATGTTTTTGAAACCTGAACTTACCTATATTTTGTCATTGGCAGGTGCTGCTGCCGGAACTGTGTTGGCCGTTGCTATGAGCAATGATATAAAAAGTCTAAGTGATGTCCTAATGGAGCTTGCACCTGGGACTAAAGAGGTACTCTGTAATGTCATGAAGAAGCTACTTAAAGATGTGTTCTGGCAGTGTGTGGATACCTTGATTGAGAGAGTTCTTGGAGATGGCCATCTGAAGAAACTAATAGTTAAACTCCTTGAGTCCTTTTTTGAGGAGACAATGAAGATGAAGGTAAAGACAGCAGAATGACAGGTCTGAATGGAAGGAAGGAAATGTTTAGTAAATGCAGTCTGTCAGAAATTAGCTTTGGCCTTAAGTTCATTTTTCTGTTTTAACAAGTAAACCTATAACTACTGATTCTGACACCCTTTATTTATAGATAAAAGATAAAGTTATTTTGAGGTGGAGAAAGGTATATGTAAAGTAAATGATAAACATCGAAAATTTGCTTTTTTTTCTTTTGGGTTTTGACTATTGCTGTTCTGTAATAAAATGTTTTGATTTAACTCAAATACAATGTGATCAGTGATTCATCTTTAATGGCGACAAAAACACATAATGTGTAAATACAATCGAAAGAGTGTTTGTTAGTAACGGAACAGGTTTATGTTACGTTACCTTTTTAGAATGTATTATGATACAGTTACAATGAAAACAGGCAGTATTCTGAATACAGTTAAATTGGTGAAATTAATCTAGTTCACTGTCGCGGTGGGTCTAGAGAAAACCAGGAATCACTGGGTGCAAGGCAGGGACACACATTCACTTACACACTCATACCTATGGATGGTGTTTATGGACCAGGGGAGGAAACCAAAGCACCTGGATGAAACCCATACCGACACGGGGAGAACACATCAAACTCCTCACAGTCAGTCACCCGGAGCAGGGCTCAAACCCACAACCTCCTCCCTGGAGCTGTGTGACAGCGACACTACCTACAAAAGACCGCAGCTTGTTCAGCTCCACTCATTCATGATGAAGTTATAAATATTGTTTCAACCTGGCACCAGTGCTTACATTGGGTCAGTATGAGGACATGGACAGTATTGAGGAACTAAAGTATAAAATTGACAGAAACGTAACCCATTTGAAAACATTAAAAACAAACACGTCCTTGTACTCTTGAGAAGTACATCACTTCTTGCCTTTTGGCTAAGATCAAGTGTAGTATCTGTTTTTATCAGTTTAATGTCTGACATGTCCTCTATATGAGGACTACATATTAAATTGATATTTAGAGCAGGGAGACGGAGGAGGAGCTTGCTCCACCCTCTCCATGTATCGACCCAGTATTGCAGTTCTTCCAGGAACGGTTCACCTCCTTTGGGGGCAGCCATGGCATTGAGATTTGTTCCAGTAAACAAGGAACGTCTAAAAGGTCTAAAAGTAGTCTGTCCGTCAAGGACATATTTTAAACGTCGACGGACGTCCAAAATGCATCTTAATAAGTTAGTTAAGTGGTGACCAATCGATAACGTTGACCTGGAGTTTGTGGGTTCAAGTCCTGCCCCGGGTGACTGTCTATGAGGAGTTTGGTGTGTTCTCCCCGTGTCCGCGTGGGTTTCCTCTGGATTCTCTGTTTTCCTCCCACGGCCCAAAAACACACGTTGATGACACAAGTGTCCGTAGGTGTGAGTATGTGTATTAATGCAGACATGAGGAGGAATGTAGTAATGCAGGAGGTAAACACATATTTTACGCGTTTCCACCGTTTTTGCAGAGAACAAGGACGTGTTTATTTTTAATGTTTTCAAATTGGGTACGTTTCTGTCAATTTCATATCAGTCCCTGAGTGCTGCCCTCATACTGATCTAGTTCAAGCCCTGGTGCCAGGTTGGAACAATCTTTATAAAATCATCATGAATGTGTGAAGCTAACAAGCTGCTTTTGCAATATAGTCCCCATATATAATACGCATGGACTTGAAAGTGAATGTTTTCACGTGAATTTTAAAATATCGACTTACTACGTTACGTTTGTTGTAATACCAAATTTCAACCAACAGAGGGAGGCATTGAAAAACAAACCACAAAGTGATTTTCTGACTAGAGATATCAAAATTTATAAGATCCTAAAACCTGTAAACCCCAATAGAGTTTATTACATACTTTTAGCACATACATTTCCAGCTCTACTTATTAGTCTGAATTCGGCCATGCCAATGATGTGTAACATTCGGCAGTGTCGGTGTTTGTGTGTGATGTTGAGGGACACAAAACATCAAGGGCAAATAATGAATATCTCTTTAAAAGTCCCAGAAAAGAGTCATGTTATGTGGTACTGTGGCAGCTATAGTACAGTAAGGATTGTGTGAGGGTGCAGGATATGAAAAGTACTTCCCATTATTCCCTGTGACCCAGTAAAATGATTCCATGATTCCTTTGTTTCATTTTTTTCTGCTAGGGTTAGGGTTAGGTCACCTTTTCACCCTTGGATATTTGCACCTCAATGTGACAACTCACATCTTGTTGCAGCAGCCAGCTGGATTATGTACATTTTCAAGGTTATGGTGAACTATGTGGTACTCTATGTGGCCAAAGATTTACAGACACCTACACATTCAAAATTACTTCTGAATTCAAATGTATTAACAGATAGATTGGCTCCTTCTTTTCTCACTGAGCCAAAAGCTTCTACTCTTCTGAGAAGGCTTTAAACTAGATGTTGGAATGTTTCTGTGAATATTTAATAACAATAGTGAAGTTAGGTACTGATATATATACGATACTGATATATATATCATATATATATATATATATATATGATATGTCCTGCATCCCAAACATTTATACGATTTATACGTCTCTAATTCATTCTTAAGATTGGGCATTGTGACCTTGGGCTCATTTGCAGCTGCTTCACTCCAGATTGTGACATTTAATGACTTACTTTTCTAAGGAGGTTTTACTTCGTTCATAATTTAATATCTGTGCCAGGTTTGGGTGCAGCTTAAACTAAAATTCACTCATAATAAGGGGTGTCTACAAAGCTTTGTTTGGACATAGAGTGAACTAGTGAACGTCTTTTGAACTTGTCCCGTCCATACGTACTGCTGGACATCAGCGCGGGACTGGACCCTGACTTACAACTGGAATTCTATTCAAAACCACGCCCCTTGGGGGTGGAACGAGCCAATGGGAAGCGCGCCCTTGCCTCTCCCTCAATATAAATGGTCCGCAGTCGAGTCCAGTAGTCGCAGTGATGGAGTTTAGGACACCGATCTCAGAGGAGGGAGAAGCTGATGATCTGGACAATGTGAAGGCTCTCACCGCGAAACTAAAACTCCAGACTCGCCGGCCTTCCTGCGTGGAGTGGCGCGAGAGACTGGAGAGCCGAGCCGTAGGGCAGAACCGCGTGGATCCGGAACCGGCGTCCGGCACACGCAGCGACGTGTGCGGCTTCAGCACCGTGGACGAGGCGCTGCAGTGGCTCCGGAGCGAACTGGTGAGAGCCTTGTTCCGAAAAAAAGCAACACGTTCAGTCATTTAAGTCAAGATTTACGAGGTTTCCATTGATATCAGAAGTGTTTAGTGTAAGCGGAGGAAGGCAAACCAAACCTACGCAGGGCAAGGAAACGAAGCCTCAGCTCTCTTGATTTAAATGTTTCTTATTACAAATGGATAGTTCAGAGAACAGTGAAAGTAGTTACAGCAGAAACATCTACAGTACAAACAGCGCCAAAATTGCAGCTTCTTGTAATTTTTAGGCTGAAATACTTAAGCCTTTATTTTGCTACTATCCAAAATGGAAAATACATTGTATGTCATAATTAGGAGAATTATGATTTATCTCAGAAGTAGGATTCAAACCAAAGCCTCAGTTCTGAAGGAGGTGAAGAATGAACAGATTTAATTAATGTCCAGTCTCAGTGGTCAGTTGCTGACATGAGGGTGAGACCCTCAGACACATGCAGATAGCTCAATGAGGGATGAACAAGAACCTTCACATCACGAAGCACGTACTGTATATCTCATGATCACAGCTTGCCGGCTGAAAGGCATGTGAGGGCACGCCACTCGGACAATCCCTCCCCAGCATTAGATCAGACAGGATGGGGAGGTGTTTCACTGAGCAGAGAAAGTGTTAGGTCTGATATCCGACTCTGGCTGACGGATCATTTTAAAAATAATTAGAGAGTGAATAGTTGCTCCAGCAGACCTCAAAAGAACAGAATTAAAAACTAAAAATGGGAGAGCTAGAGAGTGAACACAGACAGGCTCCCAGAGATACCAGCACCAATCTGCTCCACTGTCAAACAAACCTGAGCAGGAAGACAGCACTTACATCTGAGATTTACCACAGTTCTTTATGTCCTTGAACCCCCAGAGGTGCCCCTTTTATTATGACATATTCATAATTGATTTTTGTGTTAGTTTTCATATGTACATTACCCACTATGAATGTATTTTTAACAAAGACACAGTGTCTGGTGTGGACCAGAGGAGGATGGTTTGTGAGTCTTGGTCCCTCTCAAGATTTGTTCCTCATGCTCTGAGGGAGTTTCCTTGCCACTGTCAAATCAGCGATGCTCACTAGGGCTAGAACCTGGAATTCTTTAAAGCTGCTATGCAACAACACCAGGTGTAAAGAGCACTCTATAAATAAAACCGAATTGAATTTGCATTGAACAACGGCTGTTTCGAAACAGTAGAAAGCAAAGAATGGGCCTGTGTTCTATGGAAGAATGTTCTTAAGTAGTAAACTTGCAGTAGCAAATTCATGGGACATTTTGGTTGTTCTCTTGGGCAAGTCACAGACTGGTGCATCAACATCCAGATAATTTAACTGTTCCTAGATTTTGAATTCTCAAATACTGAAACATATCTTTGGGTAGTTGAAGTTTATGTCAAGTAAGGACACAAGAACCTACAAAGACAGGAGTATACTGAGAGACAACCAATATGCCTTAGACTTTGTTTACTTACAGAGATTTTCTCCAGTACGACTGAATTTATTCCTGTTATAGATTAAAACTGTGGCGTTTATATGTACAGTCTACTGCGTGTGTATATGTGTTTCACTTCATGGATTGGGTTAAATGCGGAGAACAAATTCCTCTGTGTGCAATCACAGCGGCCAATAAAGTGATTCTAATTCTACCGCTTAGATTAAACATTACCATGACAAACGTGTGCACATGAGTCCAGGGAGAGTACTCTATTTGGAATAGCGTCAGTTGGACTAGTCTATTCTGACTGGGGTGTGTACATGGACATAATCTATTCTGATATACTACCCCCCCCAACTTGTAGTGCAATTCCTAACTGAGTTGAAGGAGTTACTGAGTTACAGGCCAAACCTTTCATAAGTATTTAAAGTAATGCAATTTTATGATAAAATGCATGATATGCTTCTTATTGATGGTCTGGTTCTTATTGATGACAGCGTGATACACCAGTCTCTGGTATTATTGCATTCGATATCGAACCACTTTCAATGTGTTTCTTTACATTTTAACCACTGAATTGTGCAGACATTTTGTAAATTAGTTTAAGGTCCCTTTTAAATAATGATCTTACTGGAGTGAGTTTACAATCAGTGAGCAGCTGCAGTGTGGGATTTAAGTACTAAGCCTTTATAAATGATGGGAAACAGCCCTGTTAACAAGATCTGGATTGAAAACCAGTGAGTCCAGGCAGTTAATGAAACCCAAAGCTTGTGCTTAATGTTAGTGATTACATGGGTTGTGAAGAGGGCATGATATTGTTCTATTGCATTTCTGGGATGGGTTTTTGTATGTTCAGTGGGTCTGTCGGAATAAAAGAAGTGCCTAAATATCTCAAGCATTTAAGGTTTTAGAACTCCCCTGACAAAAAGGGCATATTACGCAGAAGTAAATGCTGAGCAATCACAGATCAGTGGACATGAAAGCGGACGTATGAGATTACAGTACTGGGTGTAACTGTTTTGACAATATTTACTCAGGTACACCTTTAAATCTCATCCAGGTGCAGTAGCGTGTAGCCATCACACAGGTGCTTCGAGCACAGAATTAGGTGTGTTTGTGTGTGTATATGTGTGTGTGTGTTCCCAAGAAATAAGCCTCTCCCAAGTGAGTGTATTGTGTAAGCCAGTCACAACACTGTTCACTGGATTGAACTTGTACTCCAGCTGCTTTTAAGTGGCTGAAATGAATAAGCTTCCTGAAACACAAGCTGAGGCATTGAACTTCATGGTCACGTGATTATGTCAGCGTAAAAAGAAATCCTGGGATTGTGTTTCTGTGTGTTATTGGAAATATAAGATCTAGAAATGTGTACAGAACCTTTTAAAGACTGACTGGGGCCTTCAAAATCCTTTAAAGGAAATGTTGAAGGAGGCACACGCAAAAGGAACATTATAAACCTTTAACACAGGCTAACACAGTTCTCTGGATGTTGTAATAAAATGTCTGTTACATGATTTGGGCAAAATACCACGGGATCAAACATCACTTCTCTCCCCCTGTGTAAACAGCCCAGTTCAAAACGAACCATTTCAGGACCTGCCACTTTAAATCAGTGGTTAGCAATCCTGGTCTTGATGGGCCTCTGTCCTGTACATTTTAGAGACTCCTCTGCTCTCAAATCAACTCAAATAATCAGCTAATTAACAACCCCTTCCAAAGCTGAAATGGGTGTGATGGAGTGAGGAGAAAACTACAACATGCAGTGCGCTGGCCTACATTACCAGGATTGAGGAGCACTCCTTTAAATGTAGGTGAACCAATCTTAATTCCAATGTCACAGTCAATCAGTGAGGAACAAAAAAGCCGTTTAGTCATTTTGCTTTGTTCTCTTTCTTCTGTGTTCTCGTATTCTCCATATTTAATCAATGCTTTCATTCCTGTGCTTGATGTATTTGACTTCTCAGCTGCACACAATCAAAATAACAAATTTTATTATGTTTTCTGATTTAGGCCACCTGCAAAACTCACTGGCTTGTTTGATTTCACAATTTGTGAGCTCCAAGTTCCAAATGTATGTGCTAATGCACTGAACAAGTGTTTTATATCCCCTCTAGTCTGGAAATTTAAAATCCCTAAAGGATCCTCCAGTGAGCTACAAAACATACAATTCAGATACATTAAGGTGAACCCATAACTGGGAGTTTGTAAAATATCTATAGAAAAGTTGTAAAACTAACCAGCCCTGGGCTATAAAGCTGTGAAATTGTTATCTGATGTGATTCAGCTCTATTGAATCCATTTGGGACTGGGGCAAGCCAGAACTAGTCATTCAACCACGTCAACCTGAATCTCACTATGGCACACTCTGTCTCTGTCTTTCTCACACATACACACATTAATCCTGCCCCCCGTCTCTTTCATCCACAGAGAGAGATGCAGGTGCAGGATAACCGTTTAGCCCGGCAGTTGATTCGTCTTCGTGAGGAGATCCACCAGCTGAAGGTGGAACAGACATGTCACAGGCACAAGGAGATGCTGGATGACGCCACACTGGAGCTAGAAGAGTGTGAAGAAGAGTCGGACCTTCTGTGTGACATCCCTCTGAAGGCAGCCTTCACTCTGTCCACTCCACTCAAACACCTGGGCCTCACCAAGATGAACCTCAATTCCCGGCGCTTTTCTCTCTGCTAGATAACAAGGAAAATGATCACTACCAAATCCAAAGTGCAAAAATGATGTGCCATTCTCAAGGAACAAGCCATGACACAAGGAAGATCCCAAGCCTTATATCAGAGGTGTTCTCTTTTTAGTCCTTGAAGCTTAAGGAACTGTTGCTTTTCTACTTCATCTTTAATCAGGAGCCTACTGTGTCAACAATAGCCAATCAGCTGCACTGGTAACTACAGCAACTGGTAAAAACAGACTGATTTTAATTCAAGGCCTGGTTGCTAAACCTCTGCCTGAGATGCTTCAGCAGAGTTGAAAATATGTGGTGCATAAATCGCACACTACTTATTGGGGCTAAGGGCTCATGCTCAAGTCATTATAGGAATGTATTTCCACTCAGTGGTCACCTTGTTAATGTTAGAAGACTAATGCTATTTTCACTCATTTAAGTGAACCACTATCTTCTTAGGGAACAGGGCTTGTAACCAGAAGGTTGCCGGTTCGATCCTTAGAGACGACAGGTGATGACTGAAATGCCCTTGAGCAAGGCATTTAACTCCCAACACACTGTGTCCACTAGCGTGTGTGTGTGTATGTGTTAATTCGTGTTTCACTGCACAGATTGGGTTAAATGCAGAGAACCAATTCTTCTGTGTGTAAGCACAGTGATTTTTATTCTAATATAAGACAAGGCTTCTGTCACTTTGAAAGAGAAGAGACCTATAAGCCTATAAACGTAAATGTACAGTATTGATTGAAAAACAGATTTGCAATTAACAGGGATATTTGATTCTAAAAATGCATAAATAATTTGTAGGGTTTGGCTTAAATAATACATAAAAAGGGATTTTTTCACTCTGAGCTATTAAAAGAGAACTCTATATTGATGGGTGATATTTACCCCTTCTATAAACTGACAACTTGTTTAGCGCTTAAAGCTTTCCCATGTGTTTCTTTGATCAATTTATTTGTAAACTCTGTTTTATCATTTGAATCTATACTGGATTTAAAGCAGAATAGTTATTGCTAAGAGCTGCTGATTGGACCAGTGCCTCCACAGATTAAATTCCCAGCAGTGCCCATGAAGTGAATAGTTCTAGCCTCTGTCATTCTGCAGCAATATGATCCTTCTCTCTTTCATGCAGGTTTGAGATCATATCACTGCATGTTCATGCTATCACCAGAAAACTTTGTACCTGAAAAAATAACTAATCTACAAGGCATGCAAGATATGTCATCGCCAGTTCAGGGTCGTGGTGGGTCTGGTGCCTACCCAGAATCACTGGGCACAAGGCAGGAACACACCCTAGAGTGGGCCGCGGAGTGACACACACTCACGCATTCACTCACACACTCATAATTATGGGCACATCTGCGTAGCTGCCAAAATCCAACTCTTTGTATTATGCTGTGCATAAAAAAGCTATTACTGCAAAAAAAAAAAAAAAAAAAAAAAAAATAGGAGGAGTGCTTATAGAGGAGTGCTCTCCACCCCTGAGTTCGCATTCTCATCCCAACTCGGCAACGGTTCAAAACGGCAGTCTCACAGGAAGCAGGCGAGTCCAGGTCAGGATTTCGGACACTTCATCACTTGAAACCAAAAATAACTGCAGTGACTAGAAGAGCCAGATATGGGCAGACAAATAACAGCCTGTATTTTGACACAAGAACAGCTCTTAGTAAAATAAGGTTCACTAATATAGGCTAATATAAAAAAAAATATATAATACATGTTTGAGTTTAGTGAGTAATATCATGGCTGGCAGTTTTAATGTTGCCAGTAGAGAATGAATGTTAATGGGACCCATTAAACACTGTAATTGATAGAAATGTTAATGTTGCTATTAACGAATGAATGTCAGCATTTGTAAACCTTATATTATGTCCAGAAAGCTGAAGTTGTAAACTGTAAAGTCAGACAATGACAACATGGGCATTTTTGCGGTCACTTTTAGCACTTTTATAAATGTGAAATCTAAGAAGCTTTGTTGAAGAGGTAAGATTCTGCTTTAACTGTGTCCAGACAAATGAAACGTTGAGTGGCAGATACCACACCTTTAAAACTGTGTTGAATAGGGCTTTAGACTTAAACATTTTGGTTTTCTAAATAGAAATTAAAAGTGGTCAAATTATATGAACTATTTTAAGAGGAATTACACAGATTTATTAAGAAGTCTTAGCCAAGTTCAATATAAGCTTGTCTTAAATGTTTTTAACACAACCCATGCATAAGCCTCTTATGAACACTGATGTGCACCTACAAAAATGTCTATTAAAGCATCAATCATCATAACACTTTTAATGGTCAAACTGAAAAAAGCTTTGATGAAACTATTATCTTAACCTGAAGCCTTTATATATGTAAATTTTGGGAAATGGGTGCAATTCTTTTTTAAATTACTTTAATGCACTTTCTGATTTGTTCACTGTCTTTGATAGTCATCCCTTTGATGCAAATTTTACTACTGCCATTTGTAAATAAATAACAATCCTAGAGTGACCTCTGGCCTACTGTTGCTTGTATTGTGATATTCCCAAATGTGTGTGTATAGTAGGGTGTGTAAGAAGAGAGAGAATGTCACTACTGCAGTCTGCATTGTAATACCTAAAGCAATTAGTCACGTTCTCTATTGGTTCTCGATCATGCTATAAAACAGCCATTATACTGACACCTAGCAGCCTGGGTGTGTCAGAAATTCATTACTAAACCCATTTAAAACATGGCTGCACTGATGTGATGGACCCACTATGAACACAACACAAGAGTTAATTACAGAGCAACAGTGTTACTCACTGGAGGAGAAGGAGGTGGACGAAGAGGTCGCTGGAGATGGTGGTCACCAACAACAGGAGATGGACGGTGAGATGGAACACCTGATGTCGATGGTGCTGGTTCATGTTCATGGCAAGACTTCAGTTTATCCACCCTCTTAAAGAACAGATCTAATGAAGTGAGAAATAGTGGCTCCTTTTGTCACACAAGAGACAGTACAATGCATTGCCTCGTCTTATTTAAAGAAAATGTAAATCACATCTTTTAAGTTGTGCAGTTTGCGGATCTTATGTAGAGGACTTAATATACATATAATTCTTTGCCCCTGAGTGAGGTCAAATAGAGAGTGGAAGCATATGTGGGTGTCTAATTTAGACACTTTTGTACTGAAAATATGCAATCAGAATAAGCAACTGGAAGACCTCTATTCTAGCTTTTGTGCATCCTGTTCAGAGCACTCATCTTTCTTCAGTGTCAGTTTACCATAACATCAGATTAATTTCACTATCAGCTCAGCCTCCAGGGGGCAGCCTTTATGGAATTTTGAAATGATTCCAAATGTAGGTCATTGGTATTTTGTTACACACATAGACAGCCATATACGTTTATAAGTTTTATTGACACCTCCTCTAAATAGTAACTTCCTTTACTTAAAGGTGCTCCCATTACAGTGCATACACAAGAAGGAGCTGCACATGGTCCTGGAGTCACCACACACAATGCCAACCATAGTGGTAAACACCTCCAGCACTTGAGAATAGAGCAGTTAAATGGTGTTCTCTGGGATGGTGTAACACCACCCCAGTACATCTTTGATGAGCTGCATGACACAACTAAACATCCAATATCAGTACTTGACCTAATGTTTCAGTGACGGAAAGCTATCAAATCCTCACAGCAATGTTCCAACATCTAGTGTAAAGCTTTCTGAGAATAGCAGGAGCAGTTTAAGGAAGACAAACTCTTATTTTTCATATGATTTTAGCAGAAATACTGGGTAAACAGGACTCCACAACCTTGGACTGTATAGAGTTAACTGATTTTTCTTACCGTTCTTGTTAAGGTAATCGAGTTGTTCTACGTTACATCAAATAGCACAGTGTAAACAATAATAGGGTAGTGTCAGTGAAGAGAGAGGAATGTTTCCTAAGGCTGTTTTCTTGACTGACATTGCTGAGCACTAAAGCTTGAATTTCTATCATTTCTATTGCATGACATCAGCTCCATTGTACACCAACTGGTGCTCACCTGAGGCCTGCACCAATCGAGCACATCCTTTTATCTCTCCAAACAATAGCCAGGCATTCCCCTCTTGATTTAAAGAGCTATGTTATATCTGTGAGAATGGAGCCCTAGCAGTAGTAAACAGTGCTTATTAAACCTAGGTCGTGAATGTCAATGTTAGTGCTAGTGCTGAGGTAATGAGGTTTCTAGTTGTATGTTCAATTAATGTATGATAGATTAATTAATGGTAATTTGATGCCTGTATAGTGTAATTTTCATAAGGCATTGACATGTCCAGATATTGAAGAAGATGCTAGAAATATGATTTTTCTTCTCTGAATTTGCCAATCCATTGGATCCATAAATAATCATCCAACGACAACAGTACTGGACTTCATCAACATTTACGTGGCTGAAACAAACCCACAGATCCAATATTTAGATTAAGGCCATCCAGGAACTTTCCAAGTTATCACTGAAGGAAAGGAATGTTGAATGGATAAACAATTTTCACTTATATTTTCTAGTATTTGGCCCATGCTTTTATTAATTTTTATGAGTGACCTATTTTGTTACAGACATAGTAAGAATTAAGGTTAGGAGTCTTGCCCAAGGACATAGTGCTATAAAATGGTATTAGTAATTGGTCCATGTAACTTTAATTATTTGGTTGTCTGTTTCTAATCCAGTAAGCTGTGTTCATTTTGCTTTCTCTGTGAGCTTCCCAGAGGTCCATGTACCTCTCACTGTATTATTTGAAATGGGGAAATGGGCAGTTCAGGTTTTTTATTTCAGGACAAGAAATGGAAAAACAAATTAAAAAAGATAAAGAAACCAACCTGAGCTGGGAAATGAACCCATAGTCATCCATGTGGAGAACACTATGCTATACCAACCGTGTGTGTGTGTGGGGGGGGTGATATGTTGATATGTAATTTTTATGGACATTTTTATTTGGACAATATCACCTAACCACAAATGAAGTGGTCTTGTTCAGGTCAGAAAAAGACCTTTGTTTAGGAAACACTTTCAAATACAAAGCTGAACCTCAAGTTGTGGAAGAACAAGAGTTTAGAGCTTCACTCACACGACTTCCTGCTAAGGCACAAAGCTAATTTCCTGCGCTCGTCTTGGCCAACTTCCTGCAAATGTATGCATTATCTACCACCGCAACAAAATGAGTGTGGTCTGGAGAGAGAGAGAGAGAGAGAGAGAGAGAGTGTGTGAGAGAGAGAGAGATGCAAACAAAAAGAAATATGAAAGAGAAAGAAACATTGTGTGAGAGTCAGAGAGAGTGAGTGAGAAAGAGATTAAAAGAATAAGCGAGAAACATAGGAAGGCATAAAGAGTTTGAGTGGTGGAAGGAAAAAAAATCTTGTGTGTGTGTGTGAGAGAGAATTTGGCTGACAGTCCTATGTAGGTGTAGGTTAATTTAGCCTAAGAAATCTTGCTTTGGGACTCAGTGGTGTTTCACGGTGTTCCTGTCCAAGCTGGAAAGTTAACGAGAGAGAGAGAGAGAGAGAGAGAGAGAGAGAGAGAGCTAATTATAAAGTAAACAAGTAAATAATACTTCATAATTATGGTGGACATGTGAAAGGTGACACAGAAACTAACAGTGAACAATCATCTTATGATTTCAACAAGCGAGCGAATGTGGAACATGTATCATTCTCTTCTGGCTGACTTTAGACGTACCTAAGTTTCCACTCCCTGCTAAAGTGCACTGTTTGAAGTCTCCCTGTGGCTTTGTAACTCTGCAGTCTGAGCTGTGGGGAGTCGAGTGGAATCCTAACCTGCTTTTCTAAAGGTGTATAACGTCTTTCTGCACAGCTGCGATTAAACAACACCTGTGAGAGACAGCTCAATGCGAGCACAACGACAGGAAGCCTTTTGACAACCCTTCCACGGCTAGGCTGTATGAAAGCCTGTTTGTTTTCCTACACTTGCAGGACGAGGGCATTTTGAGTCTGTTGTCTGGGTCAACAATACATTTAGCTCATTTCTCATGCTGTAAAAGTAATGTAAACCTTCTTTTTTGTTTATAAGGTTACATACACATATACTTACACAGGGCTTTCATGACAAATTAATTAACACCCTTTGGAGTGGATCAGACACAGCAGTGCTACTAGAGTTTTTAAAATATGGGCCCTCTCACTGTCCACTCTGTTAGACAATCCTACCTCGTTGGTTGGCCTTGTAGATGTAAAATCAGAGGTGGTCACTAGATGCTGCCCTCAGAATACTATTGGCAAGATATTTTGACACAGGGGTTTAAAAAACTCCTGCAGCAATGCTGTGTCTGATCTATGTCAGTGCCATTGCAGCAGAGGGAGTGATCAACCAACTCATACCTGCTCTGTGGGGGTCCTGACTTTTAAAGAACAAAGTGAAAAGGTACAAACAATAAATTTCAGAGCAAAGATGGACTATGCTGCAACTGTGGAACTACAAAGTCCTCCTGTAGGGTAAATGGAGCTGATAAAATGGAGAATGAGTGTAGAAACAAAAAGGATGTTTTTATGATGTGGCTGACTGGTGTAATTACATACATTAGACATAAAACATATATTATTATAAAATATATACATATGGTCACTGTAAGCTGTAATACTGAAATATACAATAAATTTAATGTTATAGAATGTAATTATGAAGTATATTAAATTTTAACACAATGTGAAGAGTAATGGAGATTTTAATATTTTGTCTGAAAAACAAGAAGTTGCAAGATTTTATGATATCATTGTCCAAAAAAAAAAAAAAAAGCCCCAACATTACTTGGAAAAACCCTTTTTACACTAACATGTTGTTAAAGTTAAGAAGGACTTCCTTCTCCTATTAAGATGCTATTTTGGAGATATATGGTTTTCTTTGGACAGCGTCGATTTAATAGGTATTACACATATAGATATATACTTAAAGCCAAGTCCTGCTAAGGTATAAAAACCAGTGTGTCTGTGTTTGCATGTGTGGCAGTGTTAGCTGATTGTAAAGGTGGAGGATGTAGAGGATATGATGTCGTTTACAGGGTTTTTGAAACGCCATAAGTTCAAGACGCTAAGGGAGTGTCACACCGTCCAAATAAAATAGCCTTTTACTTGATAATTCTGTACATATTTCAGCACCTTGATGACTTTCCGGTCTGTGGATGTGAGGATGCTGACCACTCTGACCCATCCATGAAATCTGAGGACTGGACTTGAAACTGTGACTGAACTTTAAACAGGTAGGAGTTAAATTAGAAAAATCAAAGACGAGGTCTCATTAACATGTCTGTCTCTTCAGTATAGCTGTGCTTTCTTTTTAATATCTATCTAGGTTCTCCTTAATATCTCTGTAGTGTCTCTTCAGTACGGCTGTAGATTTGTTTGGGCAATACTGAGATTAGATGAAGAATTTTTAGAGACATTAGCTGATTTCTCAGAGCCCTGGAATCTCACGTGTCTCCTCTCCTGTGCTTTAATGGAGATCTCAGTTTAGTGGCACACTGTAATCAGATTTGCTGAGATAATAATATTAACAATTAAAAACAGGAACTCCCAGCCAACATAAAGCAGCTTCTCAATTTGAAGCTATAAGTAACTACCATTTGTATCTGAACAGACGTTTCTCTGGCCTTTTTTTATCTGATGCTTTTACTTTAGATGACTCTTACGAGAACCTCTATGAAGTCTCTTAGCTGCCAAGGAGCAATTTTTGAGCGATTAAATATTTTCTCTGTGGTGAGGTTAAAGTTTAAATCAGTGTAGATAAATCGTGAATCAAATCACGAGTCTCAACAAAATATTTTACTTGATTTAAGATACTAAGGAAGAAAGTCCAGGACTAGGCCATGTTTTCGTTGGGTTCATTTCAGTGGTAAGATTTCTATTTTAAATCATATAAAAAAATCAGAAATTCAATTATCTGAGATTTAAAAAATATATATTTTTCAAATAATTAATTTGTTGTAAATGTTTAAACAGTTTGTAATGTTAAAAATCTTAGACTGGAAATGAAGTGAACAATTTACATTTTTGGGGTTTGATTATGGGGAGTGATACCACATATCAACAAATAAAACCTATTAAGAATTTAAAATTTATATTAAAAATCCTTTCTCTTTTGGATGATTTCAGAGAGCAGCAAAATTCAAAGTTTGAAAAATACTGATGTGAAAATCTAAACCAAAGTTGGCTTTAAATATAAATAAACAAGTAAGCAACATTTTCGCCTTGCCCTTCATTTACTGTCCACACAGGCAATACTACACTACATCATTTTACAGAAAAAATGTAATAAAATAATAATAATCTTTTTATTTTACATCATCTGAATATAGCTGTTGACCTTTACATTAAAAAAAACTTTAAAGATGAACAGAACAAAGGAAATGCTCCAAAATGGACTGGTATAAAATCCTATTGCATTCATTTGCCTTTAATTTAAGAACAATTTCCCATTCTCCTGATAAGATTTTTGGAGTTTTGGACTTTTGGAGATTTTTAAAATTTCTATTTGTTTTTTTCGGACTACATTTTTTTTTTAGTGTCAGAAGCTGACTGACAACATTTTAAGGCATGTACCGGAAAATTCAACATTACTCTGTCTATAATTTAAGAAGACTGAGTCTCTTATCGAATATTCTAGATCTAGATTCTAGTGTTCTTACAGAAGTTTTGATAAATCATATGAAAACTAATGTGCCACCATCTGGGTTTCTGTAGATGTGTTGCTGTAATATTAATAGATCTGGGTCAGGGAGTGGTAGCCAAGGTCATCACCCTACAAGCCATCGGAGTTCCGCTTTGACATCTTTAAGCCTGTAACATTCATGCCGCATGCCTAACTCAGTAATGTTTGTGTTGTGAGTGAGCGACTGCCCAGGGGATTAACTTTTAGCTGCTTTAGGCCTTTGGGGTAAATGCTTTCACGTTTCAATGCAGAAGCATATGTGTTGAATGACAAATCAATATTAAAGCTGATAAACGTGTGGCCCTGGATACTTCAGTTAGTCACTATATTTTATAAGATCTTTCATTATCATTTTAATATTCCAAATGTTTATTGGTGTGCAAGCATGCCTTATTTCACTGACAAAAATACAGTTTTATCATTTTTTGAAAACAAACTGAAAAAATGTTCTCTACAAAGACATTCACTTGTCAATACGGAATATAGTTTCCCATGTAACTCATGATGCAATTACTCAATTATTCAGTCTTGAAAACCACTTTTATCATTTTCAACATTTGACTGACAACGTGAGGCTAATTCCTGTAATGGTTTAGGAAAATATGGTTTGATTTGGGAATCTCGACTGTTAATCTGCTCATGAAGCCAGTCCACTTCATTTCCGATCTGTTGTTTTCTCAGATTTATAGATATCTCTCCTTATAATTCAGGTTTCTCAAAACATGTTCATATGTGTTAGTGTAAAATAAGACAGTAAGACTTTATAAAGACTCGTGAGCCTCCACTGTACTGGTACAGAACAGTAGGGTACAGTTCAGCTCTGCTTTGCTTCATATTTTATAATAGAAAGAGACACAAGTAAATAAAGGCAGCATTCAGTTCTTGGTACCCAGTGTGAGGAGTAAACACAAAGATCTTCCGTGAAAATTACATTGTATCCAACCAACAGAACCTGATTTACAAAATTCTTTTATGCCATATGCTCTGAGCCTATACTTTTGTTTTGACAGAAAATTCAGTGACATTTTGAGATGTCAAGTGATTATCAAGCAGCTTTTAAAAACCAAAACCACAAAATCCCCATTTAAAATAAACACAAACAAACCCTTATTATTCACAATGTAATTAAATTTTGGCACTTCAAATATTTATTGCTGAGCTGCAGCGGGTTTTTTGTTGTTATATCTAAAGATACTCAATAAGGGATGGGCCTTGCTGAAGCTTGACGGAAACTTTTGACTCTGGTAGATGTCCTGCTTTGTTTTTGTGTGGATTCTCAGTTTCACTCATGTCAACTTGCTCCCTGAGTTCTGGAAGGTCAGGATTTTCCTGACCCAGCTGTTAAGATTCTCACGAGTTTAGGGCCCTCAATAAAACAGATGGATTTCCAATCTCACACACTAACGTCCATACTGAACTACAGTTACTGACCATGGTATATAAATGTATACAGTGATATACAAGGAGAAAAAAAAAAAAAATATATATATATATATATATATATATATATATATAACTGCGTATATCTCTACAGTGGATCATTTCAGCCAACCACTCTGAAACCACACTTAACAACTGTACTATGGGACTATGCAAATTTATTAAAAACTTTCTCTTTAACACATTACCCACAGTGTTAATCAGCCTAGAATAAATTTAGAGGATTGCCCTCAATCTGAAGTCTGACCCCATTTACTAAACGATCAGCCACAATCCTGATCCCCTCTAACGGGCATTTGGTAATGTCATGTAGAAAATATTGGCCTCCTCTGGTTAAATTATCTGGTTTTCGAAAATGTAAATTATTAAACATGTCCTCTATAGAGTACATGCTTCTTCAAATGTTAATACGGATTTAATCATAATGTGGCAAAAGGCCATGTGTTTGCTACTCACACTGGGCATCAAAAATTCAATGGTATTCTTATGGAATTCTCCTAATAATCTTAATCACTGCTTATGTCCCTGCATATAATTTTGCCTACATCAATGGACAAAGGCATGTAACACACAGTATCCAAATAGATCCAGTATGTAAAGGATCTTAATTATTAAGGCAAGTCATACTATTAACAACAAGATGTTGAGACGTAATGCTTACCTTTGTTAATGGCTATTTATATTTGAGTAACATGGTATATCCTTTGTTATTTCCTGATATATTAAGCATTAATGTATGTATTAATTCACTAAGAGGCGATCATTAATGACGTATTAATATATGCTTATTTTTGCACCATTATTGTAAAGTATTACCGAATTTTCTTTAATGTTAATTTAAAAAAATATAAATCTAAACAATCTGGACATTCTGAGTTCATGTTGTAAGACATTCCTTTTCCAAATTTCCAATACTGTGTGCTAAACTTTGCAGGAAAATCCCATGTTTAATTTCCCTACAGATGAATAAGCGGTGCTCAGACTTTTGCTCACACTTGTATATAAGGCACCAAACAATCTCAGTGATGGTATTTTCAGAGCTTCCTTTAGTTAAACAAGGGAAACTTGGGGGCAAATATAATGCTCCAAAACATTTGGGCAGTGGTTTGGGAAACCACTGAAAAGTTTATTTTGTTCTTCATTCTCAGGCACCATGGGGAACTGTTCATCTTACGATTCTGATGATGGATTCTCCTATCACCCAGATGATGAAATCTGCGAACACTGCAACTGCCCAATTCCTCCGGGCAATCAGGTGAGCGGACATGGATCCTGTGCCCAAACATACATTCAGTCAGGTGCTAAAGGTAAACCGATATATATATATATATATATATGTGGGGATGGTAGTAAAAAGACTAGTATTCAACAGCTACATAAATACATAAGTATATGTAATTTTAAAAAAAAACAATGATGCAATGTTTCTGTTAATTTTTTAAAAATTCTTTCTTAAAAAAATGAATTGTACAAACAGCAGATCAATTGGATTTTTATTGAATAATTGCTTGAGAATGAGATGCAATTTTGGCTGTATCCACTGCACAACACAACGCAACCACACCGTGCCCTCACCCTGGTTCCTGCCCCCCGAACCCACCGTATCCACTACAGACTGAAACACAGGCTGATGTAGTATATGTTTATAAGTGTAGCTATAGAGTTTGTAGAATGTAAAATACATTACAAGTGGTTAACACATTTGCTCTGCATTCAGTCTTGACTCCATACAGACTTGATACAGTTGTGGTGTAACAATGCATCATTGCAGTATCAAGAAACGCAATTTTATAAGACAATGTAATCCAATTATATTCAGAGTAGTTTTGTAGTGTACTTATTAGTTCATTCATTCATCATGAAATTATCTGAAATAATGGAATACACACACTACATATACTGTCCATGTTAATAAACAACCTATATAGATGTATGCAAATTTCAGTGCTTATCGTAAGTAGAGAATGTACATTCTGCTGCTGTGGTCTGGCTTTGGAGCTGGAGGGAAGAGAAGAAAAGACAGGTTACATATCTCAGTAAAGGGGAGCGGAAGAGGGGTGATGTTGAAAAAAAAAATGACATCTTCACAAAGCCATTGTTAGTGAAACAAGAGACGAGAGATGAAGCCACATTTATTTCACACAATACACATCCTGCTTCTTTGGGGATTTCTGCACATGAAGAAGATGAAGTGGTGAAAAACTACGTCTTTACCACCTTAAGAGAAAACAAAAGCATTTAAACAAATTTCCATTCCCCATCATCTAAGATATGTTGGGTGTCTTAAGTCTGCACCTGTAATTTTGTACTGTAGCTATAAGGGTAATGTAAAGGAAGCTAATAATAAATTGCTTATGTGGTTTCTGACACCATTTGACATATGTCTAGCTGTAAACATAGTGAAATAGCATTGTTGAAACAGTAGCAGCACCCATCTTGTAGCCTGAAATGTGTTCAGTATTTCACTCAATCTAAAATCTACAAGCACTAGGAGCTCATTTTAAAATAAATATATTCTACCATTTCCCACCATTTAACACAATTCCGATGACTTAATGAAACTTGTTTGAAATGCTTTGGATCAAAACAAGGATCAAACACCACAGCAGCGGTCTCTCCCTGTCTAAACAGCCCTGTTCAGAACGACTGATTTCCAGTTCAGCGCGAGAGGGCAGAAGCTCTGGATATTAGCCATTTTCACTCAGTTCTCTTTTTCTTCTTGTATCAGTGTTACTTATTTCTCCACACTCGTACTGTTGGTTTTGTTCTGTTTAACCTTGTCTCTGTGCTATCACATCAACATGGGTCCAGATCTGTGATTGGAGAGACTAAGTGGAGGAGGCAGGACAACTCTAATTTGCCTGCTCTCTTTGCAAGAAGCAGGACAAAATCACAACAGCTTGTTTTAGCTCATGTTTTCTGACTGAGGAAGATGACAGAATGTGTTGTCTTCTAAAAACTTCAATTTCTGTTGGTTTGTTCATTCTAAACTTTGAAATTTGAAGAAACATTAGGAAAACAATGTTCATAATGTCCACTGTAGTGGAACAGTTTGTTTGAGGGGAAAAGTTGACTGTAGTTTGTATGTGGCTGAAGGTTAATTGTAAATTTAACAAGTTACAAGTTTTTTTTACAAGTGTGTAAATTTTTATTCACAGTTTGAATTACCACAGAAACAAAATTTAAAGTTGTTTTATAGCACTTTTGTAATGCAGTTAGCCTTAAGCCTTGCTAATATACACCTTTAAAGCAAGAAAAGAGCAATATCCTCATCTAAGTTCATGCTTTTCAATGTTTGGAGTTCTTTCTGTTGTCTAAAAAATTCCAGAAGCCTCCGCCATGAGCAGATAAAGAGAGAAAACCTAGCATACCGGACCGAGACACTGGGGTTTCATAAACACATTAGACTGGATTTGAGCACGCAAACAGACTGGAGAGATAGCAAATAGTGAGGAAACATCATCTGAATTTTATTAAAAGTGTTTTAGTGCCTTTAAATGACTAATGAATGAGCACCAGTTAAATTAGGAGAGCTTTAGATACTATAAAATTTCTAATAGTAATGTGTGCACACTGCTCAATTTGTTTAGTAGTTGGCATTTTATTGTGATGTATTTATATCAGGGCACATACTTATATCATTCCTATACTCTGAGCAGCTCAAAATGTGGTTGGAATGTGTTACATAATCAATAGGAATGCCGTTTTCGTCTTTGCACTCATTGGAATTGTGATTTCCTCAGCTAAACTGAGGTCTCTATTAGATTACACCATAAAAGAGAACACTTTCGGTAGCGGAACCAACATTAGAAGTGACCGACGGCTCATAAACAGACCACATGGCCACATAAGGGAAGATTGTTACATTGTTGTGAAAACACAGATACCTTTTGGTTTTTGTGTTGTTTAATATTAACAGCAGTTCATAGCTCTTTGTGGAAATTAAGCTTGGGTCTCAGGGTCTGTTCGTCGTTAAAGCCCCTGGAAACACATTTTCATAAATTGAAGAGTTTTTTAATAGAATTCTGCATTTTGGTTTAATGTGAAGCATACCGCAAAGTTTAAATAGAAATCAGAACAATATATTGTTAATGTATTACCATGGCAACAAACACAGTTTTGAGACAGAGATGTGTAAGCTTTTTATTTTGAACTTCTGGAGCCAGTGCGGGCAGCAAAACGAGCTCTGGTTTTACTCAGTGAGAGGTTCGAAACAAGCGTCGGTTTGATTTAATTTTCAGGTCAAGCATGAGATTGGTCAGGGTAAAAGTTGGTAAGCTTCACCTGTTTTAGGACCGCCCATTTTACATTGAGGGAAGAGCAATACTAGTAAAACCGAGCAGACATTGATTAGACTTTGGGAATTATGAAAAATTATTTGTGCATTTACATTGTAGGTTCTGGGGAGACAGGTTATCTTAACTATAAAAAAAACCTCAGATTTAGTTTCCAATGGTGAAGATATAAACTGAGTCATTGAGTGTGTTTTGGCGTAAGATGATTAACTGCGCAAAAACTTTTTGACTCAGTCTTATTTATAGTGGCAGTGATAGGAACCAGACACCAACATGGCTACTCAAATATAGGCATTTTATTCCTAATGCAAAAACACCAGTGAACCTGTATGTGTCTTCAGAATTTTGCCTAAAAACACCCTGCATGTGCCTTTCTACCAAGCTTGGAATTTTGGAAATATTTTAGGCCAAACCTTTCTAAAATTATCACACAATATTTCAAGCAGCGTGTTCATGACCGTTTAATGTATATTTTCTGCCGAAAGCTTGTAGTGATAGAGGTCTGGTTTCATACAACATCAGTGTATAATTCTGACTGTGTAAGTTGGTCTACTTTCTCCAGAACACACCATGTTGACATGAAACACTCTCAGTGACTTTGTTTACACTTATATCAAGCAAAAATGTTGGAAAATGGCTGGAGTTCCCCTTTAAAATTTATTAGACTGATAATAGGAGGGAGTTCATGAGTGGTTCATGAGGGTTTTTAGAATTCTCTGATTGTGTTGAAAGAAAACTTGGCTTTGAACAGTGATGCCAAGGCCATGGCAGATACACTATGCACAGATTAAAACGATAGGGAGATTAATGCAGAGATTATCCCCTCCATTACTGCATGTCATGTTGAAACTGAGATCCGACATGCATTAGTTTCTTCACACAAAGCTTCAAAAAGCTCTGTGGTTTGGATGAATAACTCCAATTCTTCTGGTTTTTACTACAGAACTATGAGTTTTTACTGCAGAAACCCTCACACATCAAAAGCACACAGTTCTTATATTGGGTGATTAATTTATTCCTTTAATGACTAGTTCTTCCATGTCACATTTGCTGACTGTATTCTCTTTTTCTGTCTTTCTTCTTTGCAGATGTCTTTTGATTCCAAATTTCCATTCAACTCCAACTACACGCCTCCCCCAACCTCCCCTTTACCAGGTGAGACACAGCTGATCTCAAAACATACATATATTTTGAATTTCTATTACATCTGGATTATATGTTTCCCACAGGCATGTATTATGTATCCCCAACAAACTTCATGATCTACATTATGTATTCCTAACATAAGATATATATATATCTTACCTATTTGGATAATATACTTTCATACCTACTTTATACTCCATATATATATATATATATACTGCCAAAATTATTTATTCCTTACGCATAAAAAGCATAACATTTATATGGTTATGCATAATCCAGATGTGTTAGGAATCTATAACAGAGTTATATATATCGTTGCTGTCCAACACGTATCTCCCAAAATAGTAACTTTACTGGAGAAGGAAAAACTTAACTTTCAAAGTCAATGGCAAAAGACTTAATTCCAAGTAATTTTGGAGAATTTCTATTGGTCCATTCTCCATGAAATTTCCACACGATGATGTAGTAAAATAAAAAGCTTCAGAAATCTATGTACATACTAGAAACATGTTTTAATTGGACAATAACAGTATATAAAGTCTTTGTGATATGTCGGGAATAAGTAGCAGATGTATATTGATATACATAATCCAGATGTGTTAGGAGTATATGTTTATTGAGTAAATGATCCAGTTTATGAATACATACTCCATTCTCTCATCCCCACTGACCATAAAGGAGAACTTTGTACCTGTTCTCCAATGGTCAGGACACCTACAGGACTTCTGTGGTAGACCAGCAGAACACACACTAACACACTACTGCCACATCAGTGTCACTGCAGCACTGAGAATGATCCACCCCCCAAATCATACCTGGTGGTCCTGGGGATTGGGGCCTGACCATTGAATATTGGGGTGAAAAGTGAGAGACAAAGCATGCAGAACAAAAATGAATGATAGTCTGTAGAAGAACAGAGTTCTCCTGTATGGTCAGTGGAGCTAAGAGATAGGAGAGTGGGTGCAGAAACCAGGAAGTAGTCATACTCTTATGACTGATCACTAAATATACATATTATAAGTGTACATGAAGTAATTAGTCCAGATGAAGCTTGATTGTTTTGTTTTAGTGAGATCCATCTGTATAAGATATTGTTCTTTAAAGGTGATACTATCTTTATGACAGATAACTTGGTGGTGGCTTTGTACAGCTACAGTCCATGTCACAGTGATGACCTGGGCTTTGAGAAAGGAGAGAAGATGAAAGTTCTCACAGAGTAAGTTACTCTCAACTCTGTTTAAGTGGACAGTGTTTGGTGCTTTTTAAACATTGTAATTAACTCTCCCAGACATTATATTTTATAATTCCATAATCATTTAGCCAGTACAACAGAAAGAACAGGGGTTTCAGCTGTAATACTGACATGCAAATAAATAGCATATTTAAATGAAAAATAATGACCAAATATGAGTAAAATGTAATACATTTATATGTAATTAATAAAAAAATTTCCTTCAAATTGGGCTGCAAATTCAGAACACTGTAGTGTTATCTGTCCCCTTCCCCCTCCTTCCCAAACTTGAAGCTCATGCAGATAGCCAGGTTGAGCACTGAACCTACACCAACGAGTGCAACACAACTGTTCCAGTAATTTGGACCTTCATAGATAAAAACAATGTGCCGTAATCAATCTATATACACAGAAAAGTGTTTATCATAATATATCTACCTACACTAGGAAAAGCCAAAAAGGTGAATGAGCTGCCAACGTTTTTCTGTCTATATTTACCGGCTTCGTATTTGACTTTCCATTATTACCTTCAAAGTGTCGCTAGAAGAGGCTGATGTTATCTTCCTTATTGATTTGTCCTTTCCATCTTAAATGTCATATTAGAAGGCAGACATTTGCTTCGTTGTTTGCAATTTTTGTATTTAAACCACTGGTTTCACCTCATGTGTGTCAGTTTACGAGGCCAATATTGGTGTTATTCACCAGCATTAATTTTCTGTTTCACTTTAAATAGGTGACTGTTAAAGTCTAAAAATATTATTAAAACACAGCTTTTATTCCTCACTCATTTCTTTTAAAACACACAAACCAGAGTTTTTGATGAAATGTTTACCTGTTCAGAAGGAAATTAGCCAACCCCAGTTAGCCAGCGAATCTGTCTTGTAGTCCTGCTGTGTTCTAAGATTTCAAGTGCATTGTCAGTATTTATTAAATTTGTACTTGATGGAGTATTTTTGAAGGATGCAGAATCTATCCATCCATCCATTATCTGTAACTGCTTATCCAATTTAGGGTCGCGGGGGGTCCAGAGCCTACCTGGAATCATCGGGCGCAAGGCGGGAATACACCCTGGAGGGGACGCCAGTCCTTCACAGGGCAACACAGACACACACACATTCACTCACACACTCACACCTACGGACACTTTTGAGTCGCCAATCCACCTGCAACGTGTGTTTTTGGACTGTGGGAGGAAACCGGAGCACCCGGAGGAAACCCACGCGGACACGGGGAGAACACACCAACTCCTCACAGACAGTCACCCGGAGCTGGAATCGAACCCACAACCTCCAGGCCCCTGGAGCTGTGTGACACTACCTGCTGCGCCACCGTGCCGCCCGATGCAGAATCTAATATTATCTCTATTCGCTTACTTGCTTCCATGGCAGCAGCTCGCCGTGTTTGTCTGCTATTGTGTTTCATACCTGGCAGCCCAGGTTGTTGAAACTTCACTGGTATTGGACAGTGGGAGCACAGGCCAAAAAACAGACAAAGTTCTGCTCTGGAAAAGACACTGAAGAACATATTGGTTGCTTATTAGGGTCTTTCGAGATTAAGGAAACATGCAAAGTTAAAGAACTTTTCTTGAAACAGATAGTTTCAAGTTTATTTACTGTACACCTGGATTAAGTATGTGTTATTGATTGATTGATTATTAGATGTGTTCTGTCCGTAACTCTTCAGTTTTTCTTCCTCAGAGATGACCCTGAGTGGTACATGGCAGAGTCTCTGTCCACAGGACAGAAGGGATATATCCCACGCAACTTTGTGGCCAAACTCAACAGCATGGAAACAGAACCGTGAGTAAAACATATACACTTACACACACACTCTGGGTGGTAGAATGACCCAGGATCTCGTGCGATGCACATAAATAGAAGTGAAACATAACAAAGGAACACCCATTGGCACAAATTTTGTGGTGGTTATTTTAATTAAAATCAAAAGTCACCTCACATGCACGCGTGTGCACACACACACGCGCGTACACACACAAACACACACACACATGCACACACTCATGCAAAAATACACACACCCACCCAGCCACACACACAAGTACATACACACACCCAGACCATCTTCCTGCAACAGCAACAACTGCAACCAAAGAAAAAAGCCACCACCACAGCACACCTCAGGAGTCCTAAAAACTCGCCGCATTGACATGCTGAACATCTGCCTGTCCACACTCCTTTAAAATAAACAAGTGAAGTTAAGCAATAATTTTACAATTAATGAAAATTAAAAAGTATTTCAAAAAGTATTTACATAATAATTTAATAATAATACAAAAAAAAAAGGAAACAGACAAAGATCAGATATGTGATGAATGCATGTGTGACATAAGAGCAGAGATGAAAATCATATTTATAGTATATTACAGTGTGATTTGTCAAATTTTCCAAATATACACTAGAACGGAATGGAGTGTGTATATTGTGGTAGTTTTTATTCAGTCCTGATACACTGTCCAGCTAGCAGTGTCTAGTAGAATATCACAGTAGCACTTTAAAACATGTACATTCATTAATC